>NC_142567.1:14391176-14544411 GCF_041283825.1 Pyrus communis
TCACCCATTACTTCACATGTTGTTTCTTGCTGTTTTTAAGTGTTTTTAAGCGTGTTTAGTGTGTTTTAACTTAAAAATTCGAAAATCACATAAAAATTTGAAAAACATGTTTTGAAAAGCCTAAAAAGAGTGTTTTGAGTCGTTTTTGTGTCGTAGGTCACCTTCCAACACAATGATAAGGATTTGGTTTCTAATTGCATGACTGTTGATGTGAGAATTATGCGCACACAAATTAAACCCTCTTTTTGTCAATTTGTAGTATAAGTGCAAGTAGGGATCGTTCTGGACCGGGGATTAGGAGGGATTGTTAATCACTTGGATTTGACTAAAAAAAAAACACAAAATAAAATACTATACTAGACTCAAATATTGCAAAACTAAACTTTAAAACACTAAAACAAACCAAAAGATTCAAACAAGTTCAAAAGACTCAAAACTCTTAAAAACACAAACTAAATTGATTTTTAACTAATTTGACATTAAAGTAAAGGGGGATTTAGATTTTAACGAAATTAAACTAAATGAACAAATTGCAAATTAAAGCAGAATGTAAATATGAAAATGATAAAATGGAATGAATGGATGATAGAATAGCTAAGGGGTTCTTCTCCACACATGTTACACTTGCATACAAGATTGATTCTCAGTTGGTCTTTCGATAAATTATGAAACTCAACACTCCGGGTTAATTAGGTCCGCTTAAATTAACCGTCAAGTTTTCCTTAAGTTAATGAATTGGATGGGTTAGGGCAACGCAATTCACCACATTCTCCAAAAGTCCTTTACGTGAAAAGCACAATAAAGATACAATCAAAGATCATTAAGCATTACGAAAACTATAAGTGTTGACGAGGCATTCGTTACTATGGAATACGCATGAAACTTATGCCAAGAATTCATTTAACGCGATTGTTTATAAGCAACCTCCACTACTTGTGAATATAAGTTCATAACAATTAGGTGAAACTCACTTATATTCTAGCGTCATATTCATGCATGAAAATTAAGCGCGCATTCTTAATAAACATACATAAATAAGTTATCAATCAAACGGTTAAACAAATTGAATCAACAACTTATGAAATTCCAACGAAAGTTAATCAATTCATATTGCAAATATAAACATAGTTTCGAATCACCCCCTAGCTAAAGGGGGATTAGTTCCTCATTACTTTGAAATCAAAGAAACACCTAAACATTCCAACAACTCAAACTTGAATTATATGAACGTTTAGGCACTCTTCTCTTCCATTCCTCATACGTACAAAATAAAGAGAATTGAATTTAAACTTTGAAATCAAAGAAACACCTAAACATTCCAACAACTCAAACTTGAATTGTATGAACGTTTAGGCCCTCTTATCTTCCTCGTTGTTGTAGCACAAGGTCTAAGGTGAGGTTTGGGGAATTATGGAAATGGATGAGGAATGGTGGAAATGGAAAGATGGTTTGGATTCTAAGGAAGTGTTTGAGGGGTGTTGTGTTGTGAAATGGAATGAGATGTCCATGAATGAATGAATGCAAGGGTATTTATAGGAGTAGTGGAGGGAACATATGGCTATGTCATTTGTAGGTGAAGTAAGTGTGTGAGGTTGGTGAAGTAAATGGAGGTTGTAGGTGAAGTAGGTGGATGTTGTGGGTGAAGTAGGTGGATGTTGTAGGTGAAGTAGTGGATGTTGTAGGTGAAGTAGGTGGATGTTGTAGGTGATTATGAGTGATAAGTGATAAGTTTATGATATGTTAAATGATAAGTGAATGATTATGATAAGTGATAAATGAATGTATGATATGATAAGTGGTGAATGATATGTGGTGAATGATAAGTGGTAAGTGATATGTGATAAGTGATATGTGGTGTGTGATAAGTGATATGTGATAAGTGATTGAGTGTATGATATGATAAGTGGTGAATGATATGTGATAAGTGATATGTGATGTATGATATGTGATAGTGTGGAATGTTGGAATGTTATGCACGGCTAAGGATAAAGGAAAGGTTTAAATGTCCTAAAACTAAAGGGAACAAGGTTCCAACACTTTGGTCTTTAATTAGGTCTTCAATTTCGTCCAACACTTTGGCTTCAAGCATAAGCTATCCGTCCTTAGCCCAAAAGTGCTCCAAAAGTCTCCAAAATGCATCTTTTTACTCCTTTAGCCCTTTGGACCTACAAACACACGAAAATAGCTTAAAGTACTAAAATAACTAAAGAAACATAACGTAAATGCACGAGAACAAGCTATTTAAGTCGCATGAATAGGCTCCTATCAAATACCCCCACACTTATCTTTTGCTAGTCCTCGAGCAAAACAAAACAAAAGAACACGAAACTAGACAAAAGGAACAAAACACAACCTACACCTTCCAACAATCGTCTCACGGATTTCCAATGCACAAGACAAGTTAAAAATCATTATTCCCATAGATTTTAGTCATCTTCACACTTGAATACATTCTTAATCATAGTCACCACATACTATTTCACAATTAAGCATTTAAAACCATGTTTTGAATGTAGTAACATGCCTTAGAGAATTTGCTCAAATCCTTACAAGATATGCTCTCGTTTTTCACACAGATTTTCTGACTACACACCTAAACTAGTTATATGTGAGAAGATTGATGTAATCATAAAAACAAACACTCACATATATGTATTTCAAAGGAAGCAATTTCTGGAGTTAATAAACATGTTTAGATATGATCTCATGAATGGAATGCTACTATTTAGACGCGAGAACCAGTGATACCATAAGCTCATACCAAGTTCAAACTCCACAAATTGAAATACACAACACTCAAGATAGAAGTCAAGGGTTGTAACGGGGCTTGGGGTATGTGGATAACAAAGAAGGGATATGGAAAACAAAGGTTTTTAAAGAAATAGTGAGCAAAGCATTTGAATCAACTTAGAATTCACTTTTGAATGAAAACTCAACTTTTGAACAAAAAGGGAGAATTTAGACAATTTACACCCAGAATTGGTGTTTTGGAACCTTTCTTCAATCACTTATTCTTTCATTTTTTTCTTTTCTCTTTTTTTTTTTTTTTTTTTTTTTTTTTTTTTTTTCTTTTGAATCTCAAAACATCAACACTTAAACATTCTCTCCCCCACACTTATTTTCTTTCATAATGTAACTCAAAAGGAATTCAATTAAGTCATGCTCACTATCTTTTAAGAAAAAGGGTGGGGATTGTCCTAAACTAGGCTAGGTGAGGAAAATGTGGGTAAACAAAGAATAAAGGCTAAACAAGGCTCAACGGGGTTAAAACTTACAACATATACGAAGTATGGGAAGTAAGGCTATTTGGCTATGGTGGTGGTCACTACACAACTTCTTCTTGAATATGTGTTATGCAAATCAATAACATGCTTTGAATGAAATGGGCATGAGTTCTAGCATTTGGAACTATATGATAAAACGCCTTCTAAGTGGTAACCAAGCAAAGAATAATGAGATCATGCAACGACTTTAGAAAACAAGAAATCACAGATTATACTCTCCAACGAACGTTATAGGCTCAAGTCTCTCAGGGTTGTAGCGTTTGTTTGAGTTCCTTCCTTCAAGCATGTTACAAAAACGAATTTTTCTTTTATGATTGCATGTGAAGTCATACATTATAACCATAACCAAGCATATACCAAGAGTAAATCAAACTTTTCTCTATGTTTATAACTCTTTCTAACCGTCATGCAATTATAAACCAAATCCTTATCATTGTGTTGGAAGGTACCCTAAGACACAAACACACAAAAACGACTCAAAACACTCTTTTTAGGGTTTTTAAAACAAGTTTTTCAAATTTTTATGTGATTTTCGGAGTTATAAAAGAAAACACACTAAAACACTCTAAAACAACTTAAAAACACCTTAAAACAGCAAGGAACAACATTTGAAGTTATGGGTGATAAAATCCCACGAATTTGCATTAAATAAACTTAGTTACCCCCCCCACACTTAAATCAAACATTGTCCTCAATGTTTTAAGCATATGGTTCACACAATACATAAGTAAACACACAAAAAACATTTAAACATACTAAACATGGCAGAATGTAATTAACAAAGAGAAGAGTTTAGGGACGCAAATCTGGTTATGGAGTGTAAATTCCCTCTTCTCCTTGGTGATTGCATTGAGGCTTTGATCTTTGTGATTCCACAGGTTTACTCTTGAACTGGTTTCCGCCCATCGTTGATTTTCCTTTGTGCTACTCTTGAACTGGGCAGCAGGATTCCTTTTAGGGTCTCCCCCGAAGGTCTGAGCTTCCTCCTGTTATCTGTTTCTTTGTTCAATCTTTGCAGGAGTGGTCCCTTCTCTGGAAGTGTATCAACCGTTGAAGATGACTACTCGAGAGCAACGCTAGGTAAGCAATCAGGAATAGATTCCAGGCAGTTGGCTCCAGATCGGTAGACTGACTCCAAGTGCCGGCTGATTGCTTCTTTTACTTTGCCATGCAAGTAAGAACAAGGACAAAGAAAAAGACAGGGAAAAAGCATGATATGAGATATTTTTGCTTTTGACCTTGATGATATGAGATACCTTTGCTTTGAAGAAGCGGTGAATGAATCAGCACATGCTTCAATCCGCCGTTTCCTCCTGGGTCATATGTACTCCAGGCATCTGGTATCATCTTTGGGGAAGAAGAAAGAATTGAGTATTTCGAAAGGCTTTGCTGGGAGTGCGCCCTCAGAGGTGAGAGAGAGTTGGGCATTTTCTTCAGGTTTGCCCTGCCATAAAAGACGAAGGTCGACATATATAGAGATAATATCAAGTGGTGGTACCTTTTACCCTTGTCGACAAACGTTTTGATCCTGCAAATCCGGCTTTTTGAAATAGTGGCGCCTCTTCGATCTTTGAATACGCCTCTTCGATTTCTGAGCAGGCGCCCCTTCGATTTCTGAACGACGCTCCTTCGCTTTCTGAACGACACGTGGTAGTGCAGATGCGGCTCCTTTTGACAAAGCTGCACACGTCTTCTGAAAAGCAGAGAAAGCGTCGCCGAACTTTGCGCTTTGTCGGCTAAAGATGTGTAGTTGCGATGATGGCCTCCACGTGTTTTCAGCTTTGTCAGAAATCTTTTGACAAAGTTGAACGCGTCTTCTGAAAAGCAGAGAACGCGTCGCCTAAATTACGCCGGAAAATCCGGCTCTTTGAATCGGTGGACGCGTCGTCTTGGCTTTTTATAGAGCTATCAATCACCCCAACACACACACTCTGAAGATTTCCCATTCCTGAAATCGACTCCGGCCCTTTGTGAAATTTTAACTCCATCCACCCCTTCTCTTTGAACACTTTTGAAAAAAAATGGCAAACTCATCGAACCTTAGCTTGGAATTGAGCCTTAGCAGTGATACGGGCGCGCCGCGTCAAGGTAACGTATGGCGCCCTTCTTTCTTATCTTCTAACGGTCCTCTCACAGGTGAAGACTCCGTGATGCAGGACGCCACAACAGCTACAATAGTAGCTAGGAACCTCCTCACTCCAAAAGATAGTAGGCTGCTGTCAGGACGGTCCGATGAGTTGGCCGTTCAAGAGTCCCTCGCACTTAGTGTTCAGTGTGCGAGTTCTGTGTCCAACATGGGCCAACGCCTGCTTGCCCGCTCCCGTCAGGTGGAATCATTGATGGCAGAGGTGGAAAGTCTTAAGCAGGAGATCAAACTGCTTAAGCATGAGAATAGAAGTTTGCACGTGCTTGCCAACAACTATTCGACGGGCATGAAGAGGAAGCTTGATGAACTGCAAGAGTCTGAAGGTCGGATTCAAAGTGACCGTCAAAGGCTTGCGTCTTATCTCCAGAGGCACCTTTTTCCTGGGTCATCCAGCGCTTGGCCAAGTATTGAGGCTTGGAATGCTCTAGCTCCGATGCCTCCCGCTCCGATGGCTTCCGCTTCGATGCCTCCCGCTTCTATGCCTTCCGCTTCTGCGCCTCGTAGTGGGGCTTCACGCAAACAACCTTTGTGAAGCTCCACCTTTCTCCATGTTTAGTATCTTTTTTTTTTTTTTTTTTTTTTTTTTTACATAAATAAAATCAAACGGCATGGAATTTATCTTTGAATGGGCGGTGATACTTGAAATGATCCGGTAATAGTTTAAATTCCAGATTGGGTGCCTGAATCATTAACCACATGTTAGTATAAAAGAAAATTGAAATTCGGGGAGGCGGCTTACCTGTGTGCTCCAAAATGAACTCCAGAATAAACACCCCTTCGAAAGTTATGACTTGTCCCGTGTCATAAAATCCAACTTCCTTGGGAATTGTGGTTTCAAATATGTCCTCTTTGATGCCTTCTACATCTTCTCCAGCCACTACCTTCTCTTGAATCATTCTTCTTGGTGTACAAAGTCCTTTGAAGAATTCAACACCCTCTAAAACTTGCTGTGTTGCACCAAGAATTTGAATAGCATTTTGCACCTTTGGGAAGGCTTCCACGATGTCCTTTTTACTCTCTTCTTGGTTGGGAATCAAAAACCTACTAGGAAAAGGGACATTGGGTGGAATAACATCAGAATAACATGGAATTGGGACGTCCTTACTGGTGGTGGGTGGTTTAGAGGGCTTAGGGGGCTGCGGCAAGGGTTGTTCTACCCTTGCCGTGTGCATGTCTTCTTCCTCCTCCTCAATTAGCAGCTCTTCATCCACTTCTAGGCTATGTTTGGACATTTTTAGGTCAGCTCCAACCTCCATAGCACTTCTCAAAGTGATAGCATTATGGATTTCAAAATCTTCCTTCGAGTTTTCAATAGTTGAGTTGGAGAGTTCACTTTGCTCTTGAATTTGTTTCATGAACTCCATAATCTGCCCAAATTGCTCGTCCAATTTACCCAACTTCTTGTCTTGATTTTGTTCGTCCTGCGTCAAAGAGGTTAGTAATTGAAAATTTTTATCATTATCCATGGACATACTTGAACTTGATTGGAATTGTTGTGGGGGAGGTTGTGGTGGCTGCATAGGTGTTGTATTGAACTCCTCATATGGTTGCCAATATGCTTCTTGTTGAGCCTCCTTGGCTTGATTTTGTGACCCCTGCGCCAAAGAATTTATTTCATTAAGAATTTGATTATAATCTATTGGCGAACTTGAATTTAATTGAGCATATTGCATATGAAGTTGTGGTGGCTGCATAGGTCTTGAATAGAACTCCTCATATGGTTGCCAATATGCTTCACGTTGAACTTGTTGATCTTCCCACAATATAAAGTTTGAATGATCCCTCCAATCTCTTTGTGGACATTGATTGGCTTGAAATCCTTGCCTATATGAAGCACCAAATGTAGGGACACTCTGCATTGTGGTCCTTTCGGCATACGGCGACAATTTAGAAGTAAGATTTGCCAATTGAGCTTGAATGCTAGCAAAATCCATATCTTACTTCTCTAGTACCTAAAATCAAAGAAAGAGAACTAAATCAAATATCAAAAGTAACAACAAACAAAGAAAACAACACTAAGTTAGAAACTAAAACGAAAACAACTAAACCAAAAAAAAAGAAAAGAACCAAGGGATTAGCAAAGTTGCTAATCCCCGGCAACGGCGCCAAAATTTGATGCGAGTTTTATACGCGCACAAATTAAACCCTCTTTTTGTCAAATTGTAGTATAAGTATAAGTAGGGATCGTTCTGGACCGGGGATTAGGAGGGATTGTTAATCACTTAGATTTGACTAAAAAAAAAACACAAAATAAAATACTATACTAGACTCAAATATTGCAAAACTAAACTTTAAAACACTAAAACAAACCAAAAGATTCAAACAAGTTCAAAAGACTCAAAACTCTTAAAAACACAAACTAAATTGATTTTTAACTAATTTGACATTAAAGTAAAGGGGGATTTAGATTTTAACGAAATTAAACTAAATGAACAAATTGCAAATTAAAGCAGAATGTAAATATGAAAATGATAAAATGGAATGAATGGATGATAGAATAGCTAAGGGGTTCTTCTCCACACATGTTACACTTGCATACAAGATTGATTCTCAGTTGGTCTTTCGATAAATTATGAAACTCAACACTCCGGGTTAATTAGGTCCGCTTAAATTAACCGTCAAGTTTTCCTTAAGTTAATGAATTGGATGGGTTAGGGCAACGCAATTCACCACATTCTCCAAAAGTCCTTTACGTGAAAAGCACAATAAAGATACAATCAAAGATCATTAAGCATTACGAAAACTATAAGTGTTGACGAGGCATTCGTTACTATGGAATACGCATGAAACTTATGCCAAGAATTCATTTAACGCGATTGTTTATAAGCAACCTCCACTACTTGTGAATATAAGTTCATAACAATTAGGTGAAACTCACTTATATTCTAGCGTCATATTCATGCATGAAAATTAAGCGCGCATTCTTAATAAACATACATAAATAAGTTATCAATCAAACGGTTAAACAAATTGAATCAACAACTTATGAAATTCCAACGAAAGTTAATCAATTCATATTGCAAATATAAACATAGTTTCGAATCACCCCCTAGCTAAAGGGGGATTAGTTCCTCATTACTTTGAAATCAAAGAAACACCTAAACATTCCAACAACTCAAACTTGAATTATATGAACGTTTAGGCACTCTTCTCTTCCATTCCTCATACGTACAAAATAAAGAGAATTGAATTTAAACTTTGAAATCAAAGAAACACCTAAACATTCCAACAACTCAAACTTGAATTGTATGAACGTTTAGGCCCTCTTATCTTCCTCGTTGTTGTAGCACAAGGTCTAAGGTGAGGTTTGGGGAATTATGGAAATGGATGAGGAATGGTGGAAATGGAAAGATGGTTTGGATTCTAAGGAAGTGTTTGAGGGGTGTTGTGTTGTGAAATGGAATGAGATGTCCATGAATGAATGAATGCAAGGGTATTTATAGGAGTAGTGGAGGGAACATATGGCTATGTCATTTGTAGGTGAAGTAAGTGTGTGAGGTTGGTGAAGTAAATGGAGGTTGTAGGTGAAGTAGGTGGATGTTGTGGGTGAAGTAGGTGGATGTTGTAGGTGAAGTAGTGGATGTTGTAGGTGAAGTAGGTGGATGTTGTAGGTGATTATGAGTGATAAGTGATAAGTTTATGATATGTTAAATGATAAGTGAATGATAGGAGCATATTTATGCGACTTAAATGGCTTGTTCTCGTACATTTACGTTATGTTTCTTTAGTTATTTTAGTACTTTAAGCTATTTTCGTGTGTTTGTAGGTCCAAAGGGCTAAAGGAGCAAAAAGATGCATTTTGGAGCACTTTTGGGCTAAGGACGGATAGCTTATGCTTGAAGCCAAAGTGTTGGACGAAATTGAAGACCTAATTGGAGCCAAAGTGTTGGAACCTTGTTCTCTTTAGTTTTAGGACATTTAAACCTTTCCTAATCCCAATCATGCCATGCATAACACACATCCATTCTAACACATTGTCATTGCACATGCATTTCCTTCATTAGTTAACCCACATGCACTTATCACTTATCATCACCACATATCATATCACTTAATCACTTATCACTTATCATCACCACTTAACCACTTATCATATCATAACCACATATCATATCACTTATCACTTATCACTTAACATATCATCCACCTACTTCACCTACAACATCCACTTCACCTACAACATCCACCTACTTCACCTACAACATCCACCTACTTCACCTACAACATCCACTTCACCTACAACATCCACCTACTTCACCTACAACATCCACCTACTTCACCTACAACCTCCACTTACTTCACCAACCTCACACACTTACTTCACCTACAAATGACATAGCCATATGTTCCCTCCACTACTCCTATAAATACCCTTGCATTCATTCATTCAGAGACATCTCATTTCATACACAACACACCATTTTTCCATTTCCCTTGTAATCCAAACACCATTTTTCCATTTCCCTATTAATCCAAACACCACTCCCCAAACCATTCACACCATCAAACTATCCTTAGACCTTGTGCTACAACAACGAGGAAGAGAAGAGTGCCTAAACGTTCATACAATTCAAGTTTGAGTTGTTGGAATGTTTAGGTGTTTCTTTGATTTCAATGTTTAATTTTAATTCTCTTTGTTTTGTATGAGGAACTAAACCCCCCCTTAGCTAGGGGGTGATTCGAAATATATGTTTATGTTTGCATTTTGATTTGATTACTTCTAATTGCGTTTCATAAGTTGTGGATTCAATTTGTTTAACCGTTTGATTGATAACTTATTTATGTATGTTTATTGAGAGTGCACACTTAATTTTCATGCATGAATATGACGCTAGAATACAAGTGAGTTTCACCTAATAGTTACGAACTTATATTCACAAGTAGTGGAGGTTGCTTATAAACAATCGCGTTAAACGAATTCTTGGCATAAGTTTCATGCGTATTCCATAGTAACGAATGCCTCGTCAAAACTTATAATCTTCATAGAGCGTAATGATTCTTGCTTGTATCTCTATTATGCAATCATGTAGGGGACTTGTGGGGAATGTTTTGGGTTGTCGTATGCAATCATCCAATTCAATAACGTTAGGAAGATTTGAAGGTTAATTTAAGCGGATCTAATTAACTTGGAGTGTTGAGAATTAATGATTTATTGAAACGCAATTGGAAATCATTTTATTATGCAAGTGTAACATATGTGGAGATGACCCCCTTAGCTAGCATTCATCCATTCTATTTCATCAATTTCATATTTACATTCTGTTTTAATTTGTTCATTTAATTTAATTTCGTATAAACTTAAATCCCCCTTTACTTTAATGTCAATTTAGTTAGAAATCATTTTAGTTTGTGTTTTTAAAAGCATTTTGAGTCTTTGGTTTGTCTTAGTGTTTTAAAGTTTAGTTTTACATTCTTTGAGTCTAGTTTAGTGTTTATTATTACGTCTTTACGTTTTTGAGTCAAATCCAAGTGATTAACAATCCCTCCTAATCCCCGGTCCAGAACGATCCCTACTTATATACTTACTACAATTTGACGAAAAGAGGGTTTAATTTGTGTGCGTATAAATCACGCATCAGTGAATGATTATGATAAGTGATAAATGAATGTATGATATGATAAGTGGTGAATGATATGTGGTGAATGATAAGTGGTAAGTGATATGTGATAAGTGATATGTGGTGTGTGATAAGTGATATGTGATAAGTGATTGAGTGTATGATATGATAAGTGGTGAATGATATGTGATAAGTGATATGTGATGTATGATATGTGATAGTGTGGAATGTTGGAATGTTATGCACGGCTAAGGATAAAGGAAAGGTTTAAATGTCCTAAAACTAAAGGGAACAAGGTTCCAACACTTTGGTCTTTAATTAGGTCTTCAATTTCGTCCAACACTTTGGCTTCAAGCATAAGCTATCCGTCCTTAGCCCAAAAGTGCTCCAAAAGTCTCCAAAATGCATCTTTTTGCTCCTTTAGCCCTTTGGACCTACAAACACACGAAAATAGCTTAAAGTACTAAAATAACTAAAGAAACATAACGTAAATGCACGAGAACAAGCTATTTAAGTCGCATGAATAGGCTCCTATCAAATACCCCCACACTTATCTTTTGCTAGTCCTCGAGCAAAACAAAACAAAAGAACACGAAACTAGACAAAAGGAACAAAACACAACCTACACCTTCCAACAATCGTCTCACGGATTTCCAATGCACAAGACAAGTTAAAAATCATTATTCCCATAGATTTTAGTCATCTTCACACTTGAATACATTCTTAATCATAGTCACCACATACTATTTCAAGAATGGGAATTCTTCAGAGTGTGTTTGTTGTGGTGATCGATAGCTCTATAAAAGCCAAGGCGACGCGTCCACCGATTCAAGAAGCCGGAATTTCCGGCGTAATTTAGGCGACGCTTTCTCGGCTTTTCTGAAGGCGCGTTCAACTTTGTCAAAAGATTTCTTCTTTTCAGACAACACGTGGAGGCCATCATCGCAACTACACATCTTTAGCCGACAAGCGCAAAGTTCGGCGACGCTTTCTCTGCTTTTCAGAAAACGCGTGCAGCTTTGTCAAAAGGAGCCGCATCCGCACTACTACGTGTCGTTCAGAAAGCAAAAGGGGCGTCGTTCAGAAATCGAAAGGGCGCCTGCTCAGAAATCGAAGAGGCGTCGTTCTGATATCGAAGAGACATTTGTCGACAAGGGTAAAAGAACAGTACCACCACTTGATATTATCTCTATATATGTCGACCTTCGTCTTTTATGGCAGGGCAAACCTGAAGAAAATGCCCAACTCTCCCTCACCTCTGAGGGCGCACTCCCAGCAAAGCCTTTCGAAATACTCAATTCTTTCTTCTTCCCCAAAGATGATACCAGATGCCTGGAGTACAAATGACCCAGGAGGAAACGGCACAACAAATACATGTGCTGATTCATTCACCGCTTATTCAAAAGCAAAGGTATCTCATATCATCAAGGTCAAAAGCAAAAGTATCTCATATCATGCTCTTTCCCTGTCTTTTTCTTTGTCCTTGTTCTTACTTGCATGGCAAAGTAAAAGAAGCAATCAGCCGGCACTTGGAGTCAGTCTTCCGATCTGGAGCCAACTGCCTGGAATCTATCCCTGATTGCTTACCTGGCGTTGCTCTCGAGTAGTCATCTTCAACGGTTGATACACTTCCAGAGAAGGGACCACTCCTGCAAAGATTGAACAAAGAAACAGATTACAGGAGGAAGCTCAGACCTTCGGGGGAGACCCTAAAGGGAATCCTGCTGCCCAGATCAAGAGTAGCACAAAGGAAAATCAATGATGGGCGGAAACCAGTTCAAGAGTAAGCCTGTGGAGTCACTATGATCAAAGCCTCAATGCGATTACCAAGGAGAAGATGGAATTTACACTCCTTAACCAGATTTGCGTCCCTAAACTCTTCTCTTTGTTAATTACATTCTGCCATGTTTAGTATGTTTAAATTGCTTTTTGTGTGTTTACTTATGTTTTGTGTGAATCTATGCTTAAAACATTGAGGACAATGTTTGATTTAAGTGTGGGGGGGTAACTAATGTTGTTAATTTAAATTCGTGCGATTTTATCACCCATTACTTCACATGTTGTTTCTTGCTGTTTTTAAGTGTTTTTAAGCGTGTTTAGTGTGTTTTAACTTAAAAATTCGAAAATCACATAAAAATTTGAAAAACATGTTTTGAAAAGCCTAAAAAGAGTGTTTTGAGTCGTTTTTGTGTCGTAGGTCACCTTCCAACACAATGATAAGGATTTGGTTTCTAATTGCATGACTGTTAAAAAGAGTTATAAACATAGAGAAAAGTTTGATTTACTCTTGGTATATGCTTGGTTATGGTTATAATGTATGACTTCACATGCAATCATAAAAGAAAAAAATTAGTTATGTAACATGCTTGAAGGAAGGAACTCAAACAAACGCTACAACCCTGAGAGACTTGAGCCTATAACGTTCTTTGGAGAGTATAATCTGTGATTTCTTGTTTTCTAAAGTCGTTGCATGATCTCATTATTCTTTGCTTGGTTACTACTTAGAAGGCGTTTCATCATATAGTTCCAAATGCTAGAACTCATGCCCATTTCATTCAAAGCATGTTATTGATTTGCATAACACATATTCAAGAAGAAGTTGTGTAGTGACCACCACCATAGCCAAATAGCCTTACTTCCCATACTTCGTATATGTTGTAAGTTTTAACCCCGTTGAGCCTTGTTTAGCCTTTATTCTTTGTTTACCCACATTTCCCTTACCTAGCTTAGAGTAGGACTTTCCTATACCCTTGTTCTTAAAGTTTAGTGAGCATGACTTAAATGAATTCCTTTTGAGTTACATTATGCAAGAAAATGAGTGTGGGGGAGTAAAAGTTTGTTCTTACGTTTATATGTATGTTTTGAGATTCAAAAGAAAAAGAAGAAAAGAAAAAAAAAAAAAAAAAAAAAAAAAAAAAAGGAGTGAAAATAAGTAAGAATGAACTCACGAGCGTTGATGGTTGAAGAAAGGGTCCAAAAAGTTGAATATGGCCCTAAGTTTTGTGTGATTTTCCCTTGGGTGTTCAAAGTTGACTTCTGCATTCTTAAGGGAATTCTAAGTGCCTAATTCAATACTTTGCTCACTATTGCTTTAAGAATGTTTGTTTATCCTTCACCTTTCATTGTTAGCCAATACCCTAGCCCCGTTACTACCCTTTGACTTCTATATTGAGTGTTATGTATTTCAATTGTGGAGTTTGAACTTGGTATGAGCTTATGGTGTCACTGGTTCTCGCGTCTAAGTAGTACCATTCCATTCATGAGATCATATCTAAACATGCTTATTAACTCCAGAAAATGCTTTCCTTATTATAACATATGTGAGTGTTCGTCTACATGTTTACATCAATCTTCTCACATATACCTAGTGTAGGGTGTGTAGTCAGAAAATCTGTGTGAAAAACGAGAGTACATCTAGTAAGAAATTGAGGGAATTCTCTAAAGGCATGTTACTACATTTGAAATGTGTTTTAATTGCTTAATTGTGAACTAGTATGTGGTGACTATGATTAAGAATGTACTTAAGTGTAAAGATGGCTCAAATCTGTGAGAATAATGATTTTTAACTTGTCATGTGCATTGGAAGTCCCTGATACGATTGTTGGAAGGTGTAGGTTGTGTTTTGTTCTTTTTGTTTTGTTTTTCTGTTTTGCTCGAGGACTAGCAAAAGCTAAGTGTGGGGGTATTTGATAGGAGCATATTTATGCGACTTAAATGGCTTGTTCTCGTACATTTACGTTATGTTTCTTTAGTTATTTTAGTACTTTAAGCTATTTTCGTGTGTTTGTAGGTCCAAAGGGCTAAAGGAGCAAAAAGATGCATTTTGGAGACTTTTGGAGCACTTTTGGGCTAAGGACGGATAGCTTATGCTTGAAGCCAAAGTGTTGGACGAAATTGAAGACCTAATTGGAGCCAAAGTGTTGGAACCTTGTTCTCTTTAGTTTTAGGACATTTAAACCTTTCCTAATCCCAATCATGCCATGCATAACACACATCCATTCTAACACATTGTCATTGCACATGCATTTCCTTCATTAGTTAACCCACATGCACTTATCACTTATCATCACCACATATCATATCACTTAATCACTTATCACTTATCATCACCACTTAACCACTTATCATATCATAACCACATATCATATCACTTATCACTTATCACTTAACATATCATCCACCTACTTCACCTACAACATCCACCTACTTCACCTACAACATCCACCTACTTCACCTACAACATCCACTTCACCTACAACATCCACCTACTTCACCTACAACATCCACCTACTTCACCTACAAATGACATAGCCATATGTTCCCTCCACTACTCCTATAAATACCCTTGCATTCATTCATTCATGGACATCTCATTTCATACACAACACACCACAAACACATCCCTTTCTCTCTTAGCCGTGAGTCTCCCTTAGAATCCAAAAACCATCTTTCCATTTCCATCACTCCTCACTCCATTCCACACTTCCATTCCCCCAAACCAACTATCCTTAGACCTTATGCTACAATAAAGAGGAAGAGAAGAGGGCCTAAACGTTCATACAATTCAAGTTTGAGTTGTTGGAATGTTTAGGTGTTTCTTTGATTTCAATGTTTAATTTTAATTCTCTTTGTTTTGTATGAGGAATGATAGGAGCATATTTATGCGACTTAAATGGCTTGTTCTCGTACATTTACGTTATGTTTCTTTAGTTATTTTAGTACTTTAAGCTATTTTCGTGTGTTTGTAGGTCCAAAGGGCTAAAGGAGCAAAAAGATGCATTTTGGAGACTTTTGGAGCACTTTTGGGCTAAGGACGGATAGCTTATGCTTGAAGCCAAAGTGTTGGACGAAATTGAAGACCTAATTGGAGCCAAAGTGTTGGAACCTTGTTCTCTTTAGTTTTAGGACATTTAAACCTTTCCTAATCCCAATCATGCCATGCATAACACACATCCATTCTAACACATTGTCATTGCACATGCATTTCCTTCATTAGTTAACCCACATGCACTTATCACTTATCATCACCACATATCATATCAGTTAATCACTTATCACTTATCATCACCACTTAACCACTTATCATATCATAACCACATATCATATCACTTATCACTTATCACTTAACATAACATCCACCTACTTCACCTACAACATCCACTTCACCTACAACATCCACCCACTTCACCTACAACATCCACCTACTTCACCTACAACATCCACCTACTTCACCTACAAATGACATAGCCATATGTTCCCTCCACTACTCCTATAAATACCCTTGCATTCATTCATTCAATTAACATCTCATTTCATACACAACACACCATTTTTCCATTTCCCTATTAATCCAAACACCACTCCCCAAACCATTCACACCATCAAACTATCCTTAGACCTTGTGCTACAACAACGAGGAAGAGAAGAGTGCCTAAACGTTCATACAATTCAAGTTTGAGTTGTTGGAATGTTTAGGTGTTTCTTTGATTTCAATGTTTAAATTCAATTCTCTTTGTTTGTACGTATGAGGAATGGAAGAGAAGAGTGCCTAAACGTTCATACAATTCAAGTTTGAGTTGTTGGAATGTTTAGGTATTTCTTTGATTTCAAAGTTATAATAAACTAAACCCCCTTTAGCTAGGGGGTGATTCGAAATATATGTTTATGCTTGCATTTTGATTTGATTACTTCTAATTGCATTTCATAAGTTGTTGATTCAATTTGTTTAACCGTTTGATTGATAACTTATTTATGTATGTTTATTAAGAATGCGCGCTTAATTTTCATGCATGAATATGACGCTAGAATATAAGTGATTTTCACCTAATCGTTATGAACTTATATTCACAAGTAGTGGAGGTTGCTTATAAACAATCGCATTAAATGAATTCTTGGCACGAGTTTCATGCTCATCATAGTAACGAATGCCTCGTCAACACTTATAGTTTTCATAATGCTTAATGATCTTTGATTGTATCTTTATTGTGCTGTTCACGTAAAGGACTTTTGGAGAATGTTGTGAATTGCGTTGCGCTAACCCATCCAATTCATTAACTTAAGGAAAACTTGACGGTTAATTTAAGCGGACCTAATTAACCCGGGGTGATGAGTTTCATAATTTATTGAAATGTAATTGGAAATCTTTTTATTATGCAAGTGTAACATATGTGGAGATGACCCCCTTAGCTAGCATTCATCCATTCTATTTCATCAATTTCATATTTACATTCTGTCTAGTTTATTAACTTGTTTCGTTATTTCAAATTTCGTAAAACCTCAATCCCCCTTTTGCTTTAATGTTCATTTTAGTTAGAATTCAATTTAGTTTGTGTTTTTAAAGCATTTTGAGTTTTTGGTTTGTCTTAGTGTTTTAAACTTTAATTTTGTATTCTTTGAGTCTAGTTTAGTGTTTTAAACTGTGTTTTTAAGTTTTTGAGTCAAATCCAAGTGATTAGCAATCCCTCCTAATCCCCGGTCCAGAACGATCCCTACTTGCACCTATACTACAAATTGATAAAAAGAGGGTTTAATTTGTGCGCGTATAAATCACGTATCAAATTTTGGCGCCGTTGCCGGGGATTAGAAAATTTGCTAATCCCTTGGATTGTTTGTTTCTGTATTGTCTTTTAGATTTAGTTTTTATTTGTGTTTTGTTTGTTAAGAACAACATGGCACTTGATAACGCTTCTCTTTTGTCACAGCTCATGGAAAGGTCCCAAATGCAAAGAGTTGATATATCTAATCTTCAATCAAGGAATAACGTGTTTTCCAATACTTACAATTCGGATTGGAGTGATCATTCAAACTCTATGTGGTGGGAACCTCAAAATGCTCAACAAGGAGGATATTGGCAGCCACCACAACCTCATATTCAATATGCCCAACCAAACTCAAGTTCGTCAATAGATTATAATCAAAAGCTTAATGAATTAATTTGTTTGGTGCAGGGCTCACAAATTCAAGACAATAAGGCTCAACAAGAAGGATATTGGCAGCCATATGAGGAGTTCTATTCAACGCCTATGCAGCCACCACAAAGGTTGGACCACTTGGATAAGCAAATTGGGCAGATCGCGGAGTTCGTAGGACAGTTTCGAGACCAAGGCGAACTCCCTAGTTCAACCATTGCAAATCCGAAGGGAGAATTTGAAACTGCCAAGGAAATCATGTTGAGAAGTGACAAGGAGGTTGGAACGGACCCTCAACCATCAAAATCAAATCACAAGGAAGAGGAATACACCCAACCCACGGAAAGGGTGGAAACACCTTTACCGGAGGCACCTATTGCTCCTATGCCATCTAATACAGGTATGGTTGTTCCAAATTTCATTATTTTTAACCCTGTTCCAAGATTCATGACTTCCAAGGAAGAAGAAGGTGAAAAAGACATCTTGGAAGCCCTTCCAAAGGTGACAAGTAAGGAATGTCATGAATTCATCAAAGAGGACGTTCTTGAAACCACAAAATCCAAAGAAGTTAAATTTGATGACATTGGACAAGTCATAACCATCACTTGCAATCTGGCCAAATCCAATATCCCTGAAACTTTCAAAGGAGTGGTGTTTGTCATTGAGTTCTTATCGGACAAAACAAGTAAGTTTTTTTTTCCAAATTCCATTAGATTTTATACTAACTTGCTATTTTTTTTTAATCAGGCACCTACACTAGAATTCAAACCACTGCCGGTTCACTTCAAGTATCACCTTCCATTCAAGGACCAATTTCATGCCGTTTGATTTTATTTATGTTAATAAAAAAAAAAATAAATAAATAAAAAAAAAAAAAAGAAAGATACTAAACATGGAGAAAGGTGGAGCTTCACAAAGGTTGTTTGCGTGAAGCCCCACTACGAGGCGCAGAAGCGGAAGGCATAGAAGCGGGAGGCATAGAAGCGGGAGGCATCGGAGCGGAAGCCATCGGAGCGGGAGGCATCGGAGCTAGAGCATTCCAGGCCTCAATACTTGGCCAAGCGCTGGATGACCCAGGAAAAAGGTGCCTCTGGAGATAAGACGCAAGCCTTTGACGGTCACTGTGAATTCGACCCTCAGATTCTTGCAGCTCATCAAGTTTCCTCTTCATCCCCGACGAATAGTTATTTGCAAGCACATGCAAACTTCTATTCTCGTACTTAAGCTGCTGGATCTCTTGCTTAAGTCTTTCCACCTCTGCCATCAACGATTCCACTTGGCGGGACCGAGCAAGCAGGCGTTGGCCCATGTTGGACACAGAACTCGCACACTGAACACTAAGTGCGAGGGACTCTTGAACGGCCAACTCATCGGACCGTCCTGACAGCAGCCTACTATCTTTTGGAGTGAGGAGGTTTTTAGCTACTATTGTAGCTGTTGTGGCGTCTTGCATCACAGAGTCTTCACCTGAAAGAGGACCGTTAGAAGATAAAAAAGAAGGGCGCCATACATTACCTTGACGGGGCGCAACCGGATCGCTGCTGAGACTCAAATCTAAGCTAAGGTTCGATGAGTTTGCCATTTTTTTCAAAAGTGTTCAAAGAGAAGGGGTGGATGGAGTTAAAATTTCACAAAGGGCTGGAGTCGAGTTTCAGGAATGGGAAATCTTCAGAGTGTGTGTGTTGGGGTGATTGATAGCTCTATAAAAAGCCAAGACGATGCGTCCACCGATTCAAAGAGCCGGATTTTCCGGCGTAATTTAGGCGACGTCCCCTCGGCTTTTCAAGAAAACGCGTTCAACTTTGTCAAAAGATTTCTGACAAAGCTGAAAACACGTGGAGGCCATCATCGCAACTACACATCTTTAGCCGACAAAGCGCAAAGTTCGGCGACGCTTTCTCTGCTTTTCAGAAGACGTGTGCAGCTTTGTCAAAAGGAGCCGCATCTGCACTACCACGTGTCGTTCAGAAAGCGAAGGGGCGTCGTTCAGAAATCGAAGGGGCGCCTGCTCAGAAATCGAAGAGGCGTATTCAAAGATCGAAGAGGCGCCACTATTTCAAAAAGCCGGATTTGCGGGATCAAAACGTTTGTCGACAAGGGTAAAAGGTACCACCACTTGATATTATCTCTATATATGTCGACCTTCGTCTTTTATGGCAGGGCAAACCTGAAGAAAATGCCCAACTCTCTCTCACCTCTGAGGGCGCACTCCCAACAAAGCCTTTCGAAATACTCAATTCTTTCTTCTTCCCCAAAGATGATACCAGATGCCTGGAGTACATATGACCCAGGAGGAAACGGCGGATTGAAGCATGTGCTGATTCATTCACCGCTTCTTCAAAGCAAAGGTATCTCATATCATCAAGGTCAAAAGCAAAAATATCTCATATCATGCTCTTTCCCTGTCTTTTTCTTTGTCCTTGTTCTTACTTGCATGGCAAAGTAAAAGAAGCAATCACCCGGCACTTGGAGTCAGTCTACCGATCTGGAGCCAACTGCCTGGAATCTATTCCTGATTGCTTACCTAGCGTTGCTCTCGAGTAGTCATCTTCAACGGTTGTTACACTTCCAGAGAAGGGACCACTCCTGCAAAGATTGAACAAAGAAACAGATAACAAGAGGAAGCTCAGACCTTCGGGGGAAACCAAAAGAACCATCCTGCTGCCCAGTTCAAGAAGTAGCACAAAGGAAAATCAACGATGGGCAGAAACCAGTTCAAGAGTAAGCCTGTGGAATCACAAAGATCAAAGCCTCAATGCAATCACCAAGGAGAAGAGGGAATTTACACTCCATAACCAGATTTGCGTCCCTAAACTCTTCTCTTTGTTAATTACATTATGCCATGTTCAATATGTTTTAGTTGCTTTTTATGTGTTTACTTATGTTTTGTGTGAATCTATGCTTAAAACATTGAGGACAATGTTTGATTTAAGTGTGGGGGGGTAACTAAAGTGTTTTGATGCAAATTCGTAGGGTTTTTATCCACCATAACTTCTAATGTTGTTCCTTGCTGTTTTAAGGTGTTTTTAAGTTGTTTTAGAGTGTTTTAGTGTGTTTTGTTTTATAATTCGAAAATCCCATAAAAATTTGAAAAATTGTTTTGAAAACCCCAAAAAGAGTTGTTTTAAAAGTCGTTTTTGTGTGTTTGTGTCTTAGGGTACCTTCCAACACAATGATAAGGATTTGGTTTATAATTGCATGACGGTTAGAAAGAGTTATAAACATAGAGAAAAGTTTGATTTACTCTTGGTATATGCTTGGTTATGGTTATAATGTATGACTTCACATGCAATCATAAAAGAAAAATTCGTTTTTGTAACATGCTTGAAGGAAGAAACTCAAACAAACGCTACATCCCTGTGAGACTCGAGCCATTACTTTCTTTGGAGAGTTATTTTCTGTGATTCTTTATTTTCTAAAGTTGTTGCATGATCTCATTATTCCTTGCTTGGTTGCTACTTAGAATGCAATTGTATCATGATAGAACTAAATGCTAGAACTCATGCCCATTTCATTCAAAGCATGTTATTGATTTGCATAACACATATTCAAGAAGAAGTTGTGTAGTGACCACCACCATAGCCAAATAGCCTTACTTCCCATACTTCGTATATGTTGTAAGTTTTAACCCCGTTGAGCCTTGTTTAGCCTTTATTCTTTGTTTACCCACATTTTCCTCACCTAGCCTAGTTTAGGACAATCCCCACCCTTGTTCTTAAAGTTTAGTGAGCATGACTTAAATGAATTCCTTTTGAGTTACATTATGCAAGAAAATGAGTGTGGGGGAGTAAAAGTTTGTTCTTACGTTTATATGTATGTTTTGAGATTTAAAAGAAAAAAAAAAAAAAATGAACTCACGAGCGTTGATGGTTGAAGAAAGGGTCCAAAAAGTTGAATATGGCCCTAAGTTTTGTGTGATTTTCCCTTGGGTGTTCAAAGTTGACTTCTGCATTCTTAAGGGAATTCTAAGTGCCTAATTCAATACTTTGCTCACTATTGCTTTAAGAATGTTTGTTTATCCTTCACCTTTCATTGTTAGCCAATACCCTAGCCCCGTTACTACCCTTTGACTTCTATATTGAGTGTTATGTATTTCAATTGTGGAGTTTGAACTTGGTATGAGCTTATGGTGTCACTGGTTCTCGCGTCTAAGTAGTACCATTCCATTCATGAGATCATATCTAAACATGCTTATTAACTCCAGAAAATGCTTTCCTTATTATAACATATGTGAGTGTTCGTCTACATGTTTACATCAATTTTCTCACATATACCTAGTGTAGGGTGTGTAGTCAGAAAATCTGTGTGAAAAACGAGAGTACATCTAGTAAGAAATTGAGGGAATTCTCTAAAGGCATGTTACTACATTTGAAATGTGTTTTAATTGCTTAATTGTGAACTAGTATGTGGTGACTATGATTAAGAATGTACTTAAGTGTAAAGATGGCTCAAATCTGTGAGAATAATGATTTTTAACTTGTCATGTGCATTGGAAGTCCCTGATACGATTGTTGGAAGGTGTAGGTTGTGTTTTGTTCTTTTTGTTTTGTTTTTCTGTTTTGCTCGAGGACTAGCAAAAGCTAAGTGTGGGGGTATTTGATAGGAGCATATTTATGCGACTTAAATGGCTTGTTCTCGTACATTTACGTTATGTTTCTTTAGTTATTTTAGTACTTTAAGCTATTTTCGTGTGTTTGTAGGTCCAAAGGGCTAAAGGAGCAAAAAGATGCATTTTGGAGACTTTTGGAGCACTTTTGGGCTAAGGACGGATAGCTTATGCTTGAAGCCAAAGTGTTGGACGAAATTGAAGACCTAATTGGAGCCAAAGTGTTGGAACCTTGTTCTCTTTAGTTTTAGGACATTTAAACCTTTCCTAATCCCAATCATGCCATGCATAACACACATCCATTCTAACACATTGTCATTGCACATGCATTTCCTTCATTAGTTAACCCACATGCACTTATCACTTATCATCACCACATATCATATCAGTTAATCACTTATCACTTATCATCACCACTTAACCACTTATCATATCATAACCACATATCATATCACTTATCACTTATCACTTAACATAACATCCACCTACTTCACCTACAACATCCACTTCACCTACAACATCCACCCACTTCACCTACAACATCCACCTACTTCACCTACAACATCCACCTACTTCACCTACAAATGACATAGCCATATGTTCCCTCCACTACTCCTATAAATACCCTTGCATTCATTCATTCAATTAACATCTCATTTCATACACAACACACCATTTTTCCATTTCCCTATTAATCCAAACACCACTCCCCAAACCATTCACACCATCAAACTATCCTTAGACCTTGTGCTACAACAACGAGGAAGAGAAGAGTGCCTAAACGTTCATACAATTCAAGTTTGAGTTGTTGGAATGTTTAGGTGTTTCTTTGATTTCAATGTTTAAATTCAATTCTCTTTGTTTGTACGTATGAGGAATGGAAGAGAAGAGTGCCTAAACGTTCATACAATTCAAGTTTGAGTTGTTGGAATGTTTAGGTATTTCTTTGATTTCAAAGTTATAATAAACTAAACCCCCTTTAGCTAGGGGGTGATTCGAAATATATGTTTATGCTTGCATTTTGATTTGATTACTTCTAATTGCATTTCATAAGTTGTTGATTCAATTTGTTTAACCGTTTGATTGATAACTTATTTATGTATGTTTATTAAGAATGCGCGCTTAATTTTCATGCATGAATATGACGCTAGAATATAAGTGATTTTCACCTAATCGTTATGAACTTATATTCACAAGTAGTGGAGGTTGCTTATAAACAATCGCATTAAATGAATTCTTGGCACGAGTTTCATGCTCATCATAGTAACGAATGCCTCGTCAACACTTATAGTTTTCATAATGCTTAATGATCTTTGATTGTATCTTTATTGTGCTGTTCACGTAAAGGACTTTTGGAGAATGTTGTGAATTGCGTTGCGCTAACCCATCCAATTCATTAACTTAAGGAAAACTTGACGGTTAATTTAAGCGGACCTAATTAACCCGGGGTGATGAGTTTCATAATTTATTGAAATGTAATTGGAAATCTTTTTATTATGCAAGTGTAACATATGTGGAGATGACCCCCTTAGCTAGCATTCATCCATTCTATTTCATCAATTTCATATTTACATTCTGTCTAGTTTATTAACTTGTTTCGTTATTTCAAATTTCGTAAAACCTCAATCCCCCTTTTGCTTTAATGTTCATTTTAGTTAGAATTCAATTTAGTTTGTGTTTTTAAAGCATTTTGAGTTTTTGGTTTGTCTTAGTGTTTTAAACTTTAATTTTGTATTCTTTGAGTCTAGTTTAGTGTTTTAAACTGTGTTTTTAAGTTTTTGAGTCAAATCCAAGTGATTAGCAATCCCTCCTAATCCCCGGTCCAGAACGATCCCTACTTGCACCTATACTACAAATTGATAAAAAGAGGGTTTAATTTGTGCGCGTATAAATCACGCATCAAGGAACTAAACCCCCCCTTAGCTAGGGGGTGATTCGAAATATATGTTTATGCTTGCATTTTGATTTGATTACTTCTAATTGCATTTCATAAGTTGTTGATTCAATTTGTTTAACCGTTTGATTGATAACTTATTTATGTATGTTTATTAAGAATGCGCGCTTAATTTTCATGCATGAATATGACGCTAGAATATAAGTGATTTTCACCTAATCGTTATGAACTTATATTCACAAGTAGTGGAGGTTGCTTATAAACAATCGCGTTAAATGAATTCTTGGCACGAGTTTCATGCTCATCATAGTAACGAATGCCTCGTCAACACTTATAGTTTTCATAATGCTTAATGATCTTTGATTGTATCTTTATTGTGCTGTTCACGTAAAGGACTTTTGGAGAATGTTGTGAATTGCGTTGCGCTAACCCATCCAATTCATTAACTTAAGGAAAACTTGACGGTTAATTTAAGCGGACCTAATTAACCCGGGGTGATGAGTTTCATAATTTATTGAAATGTAATTGGAAATCTTTTTATTATGCAAGTGTAACATATGTGGAGATGAACCCCTTAGCTAGCATTCATCCATTCTATTTCATCAATTTCATATTTACATTCTGTTTTAATTTGTTCATTTAATTTAATTTCGTATAAACTTAAATCCCCCTTTACTTTAATGTCAATTTAGTTAGAAATCATTTTAGTTTGTGTTTTTAAAAGCATTTTGAGTCTTTGGTTTGTCTTAGTGTTTTAAAGTTTAGTTTTACATTCTTTGAGTCTAGTTTAGTGTTTATTATTACGTTTTTACGTTTTTGAGTCAAATCCAAATGATTAACAATCCCTCCTAATCCCCGGTCCAGAACGATCCCTACTTATATACTTACTACAATTTGACGAAAAGAGGGTTTAATTTGTGTGCGTATAAATCTTGCATCAATTACGCCGGAAAATCCGGCTCTTTGAATCGGTGGACGCGTCGTCTTGGCTTTTTATAGAGCTATCAATCACCCCAACACACACACTCTGAAGATTTCCCATTCCTGAAACTCGACTCCGGACCTTTGTGAAATTTTAACTCCATCCACCCCTTCTCTTTGAACACTTTTGAAAAAAAATGGCAAACTCATCGAACCTTAGCTTAGATTTGAGTCTCAGCAGCGATCCGGTTGCGCCCCGTCAAGGTAATGTATGGCGCCCTTTTTTTTTATCATCTAACGGTCCTCTTTCAGGTGAAGACTCTGTGATGCAGGACGCCACAATAGCTACAATAGTAGCTAAAACCTCCTCACTCCAAAAGATAGTAGGCTGCTGTCAGGACGGTCCAATGAGTTGGCCGTTCAAGAGTCCCTCGCACTTAGTGTTCAGTGTGCGAGTTCTGTGTCCAACATGGGCCAACGCCTGCTTGCTCGGTCCCGCCAAGTGGAATCGTTGATGGCAGAGGTGGAACGACTTAAGCAAGAGATCCAGCAGGTTAAGTACGAGAATAGAAGTTTGCATGTGCTTGCAAATAACTATTCGTCGGGGATGAAGAGGAAGCTTGATGAGTTGCAAGAATCTGAGGGTCGAATTCACAGTGACCGTCAAAGGCTTGCGTCTTATCTCCAGAGGCACCTTTTTCCTGGGTCATCCAGCGCTTGGCCAAGTATTGAGGCCTGGAATGCTCTAGCTCCGATGCCTCCCGCTCCGATGGCTTCCGCTCCGATGCCTCCCGCTTCTATGCCTCCCGCTTCTATGCCTTCCGCTTCTGCGCCTCGTAGTGGGGCTTCACGCAAACAACCTTTGTGAAGCTCCACCTTTCTCCATGTTTAGTATCTTTCTTTCTCTTTTTTTTTATTTTTTTTTTATTTTTTTTTATTAACATAAATAAAATCAAACGGCATGGAATTGGTCCTTGAATGGAAGGTGATACTTGAAGTGAACCGGCAATGGTTTGAATTCTAGTGTAGGTGCCTGATTCATAAAAAACAGCAAGTTAGTATAAAATGTAAAGGAATTTGAAAAAAACTTACTTGTTTTGTCCGACAAGAACTCAATGACAAACACCACTCCTTTGAAAGTTTCAGGGATATTGGACTTGGCCAGATTGCAAGTGATGGTTATGACTTGTCCAATGTCATCAAATTTAACTTCTTTGGATTTTGTGGTTTCAAGAACGTCCTCTTTGATGAATTCATGACATTCCCTACTTGTCACCTTTGAAAGGGCTTCCAAGATGTCTTTTTCACCTTCTTCTTCCTTGGAAGTCATGAATCTGCAAGGAATAGGGATACTTGTTGGAACGGGGTTAAAAATAATGAAATTTGGAACAACCATACCTGTATTAGATGGCATAGGAGCAATAGGTGCCTCCGGTAAAGGTGTTTCCACCCTTTCCGTGGGTTGGGTGTATTCCTCTTCCTTGTGATTTGATTTTGATGGTTGAGGGTCCGTTCCAACCTCCTTGTCACTTCTCAACATGATAGCATTGGTGTTTTCAAATTCTCCCTTCTGATTTGCAATGGTTGAACTAGGGAGTTCGCCTTGGTCTAGAAACTGTCCTACGAACTCCGCGATCTGCCCAATTTGCTTATCCAAGTGGTCCAACCTTTGTGGTGGCTGCATAGGCATTGAATAGAACTCCTCATATGGCTGCCAATATCCTTCTTGTTGAGCCTCATTGTCTTGATTTTGTGAGCCCTGCACCAAACAAATTAATTCATTAAGCTTTTGATTATAATCTATTGACGAACTTGAGTTTGGTTGGGCATATTGAATATGAGGTTGTGGTGGCTGCCAATATCCTCCTTGTTGAGCATTTTGAGGTTCCCACCACATAGAGTTTGAATGATCACTCCAATCCGAATTGTAAGTATTGGAAAACACATTATTCCTTGATTGAAGATTAGATATATCAACTCTTTGCATTTGGGACCTTTCCATGAGCTGTGACAAAAGAGAAGCGTTATCAAGTGCCATGTTGTTCTTAACAAACAAAACACAAATGAAAACTAAATCTAAAAGATAATACAGAAACAAACAATCCAAGGGATTAGCAAATTTTCTAATCCCCGGCAACGGCGCCAAAATTTGATGCGAGATTTATACGCGCACAAATTAAACACTCTTTTTGTCGATTTGTAGTATAAGTATAAGTAGGGATCGTTCTGGACCGGGGATTAGGAGGGATTGCAAATCTCTTGGAAACTGACTCAACAACGTAAAATAAAGTTTAAAACACTAAACTAGACTCAAAGAATGCATAATTAAAGTTTAAAACACTAAGACAAACCAAAAAAACAAAAAAATACTTTAAAACATAAACTAAACAGATTCTAAGCACTAAAGAACAGGAAAGTAAAGGGGGGGTTTGATTTGACGAAATTAGCTAAATTGCACAAATTGTAATTAAAGGCAAAACGTAAATATAAATGTGATGAAAATATGGATGATGGAATAGCCAAGGGGTTCTTCTCCACACATGTTACACTTGCATACAAGATTGATTCTCAGTTGGTCTTTCGATAAATTATGAAACTCAACACTCCGGGTTAATTAGGCCCGCTTAAATTAACCGTCAAGTTTTCCTTAAGTTAATGAATTGGCTGGGTTAGCGCAACGCAATTCACAACATTCTCCAAAAGTCCTTTACGTGAACAGCACAATAAAAATACAATCAAAGATCATTAAGCAACATGAAAACTATAAGTGTTGACGAGACATTCGTTACTATGGAATACGCATAAAACTTATGCCAAGAATTCGTTTAACGCGATTGTTTATAAGCAACCTCCACTACTTGTGAATATAAGTTCATAACGATTAGGTGAAATTCACTTATATTCTAGCGTCATATTCATGCATGAAAATTAAGCGCGCATTCTTAATAAACATACATAAATAAGTTATCAATCAAACGGTTAAACAAATTGAATCAACAACTTATGAAATTCCAACGAAAGTTAATCAATTCATATTGCAAATATAAACATAGTTTCGAATCACCCCCTAGCTAAAGGGGGCTTTATTTCCTCATATCTTTGAAATCAAAGAAACGCCTAAACATTCCAACAACTCAAACTTGAATTGTATGAACGTTTAGGCACTCTTCTCTTCCATTCCTCATACGCACAAAACAAAGAGAATTAAAATGAAACATTGAAATCAAAGAATCACCTAAACATTCCAACAACTCAAACTTGAATTGTATGAACGTTTAGGCCCTCTTCTCTTCCTCTTCGTTGTAGCACAAGGTCTAAGGTGAGGTTTGGGGGATTATGGAAATGGATGAGGAGTGGTGTAGAAGTGGAAGGGGAATGGAAAAATGGTGTTTGGATTATAAGGGGAGAGATGGGAAGCTCACGGCTAGGGAAGGGAGAATGTGTTTGTAATGTGTTGTGTATGAAAATGAGATGTCCATGAATGAATGAATGCAAGGGTATTTATAGGAGTAGTGGAGGGAACATATGGCTATGTCATTTGTAGGTGAAGTAGGTGGATGTTGTAGGTGAAGTAGGTGGATGTAGGTGAAGTAGGTGGATGTTGTAGGTGAAGTAGGTGGATGATATGTTAAGTGATAAGTGATATGATATGTGGTTATGATATGATAAGTGGTTAAGTGGTGATGATAAGTGATAAGTGATTAAGTGATATGATATGTGGTGATGATAAGTGATAAGTGCATGTGGGTTAACTAATGAAGGAAATGCATGTGCAATGACAATGTGTTAGAATGGATGTGTGTTATGCATGGCATGATTGGGATTAGGAAAGGTTTAAATGTCCTAAAACTAAAGAGAACAAGGTTCCAACACTTTGGCTCCAATTAGGTCTTCAATTTCGTCCAACACTTTGGCTTCAAGCATAAGCTATCCGTCCTTAGCCCAAAAGTGCTCCAAAAGTCTCCAAAATGCATCTTTTTGCTCCTTTAGCCCTTTGGGCCTACAAACACACGAAAATAGCTTAAAGTACTAAAATAACTAAAGAAACATAACGTAAATGTACGAGAACAAGCCATTTAAGTCGCATAAATATGCTCCTATCAGAAATCAATTTGAATGCAAGTGTGTCATGTGTGGAGAAGAACCCTCTAGTTAGCCCATCATTCATCAATTCACCTAATTTAGTCTAAAGAATCTGTTTTCTTTGTCCTTGTCTTAATTTACTTAATTTTCGTCAAAACTAATTCCCCCATTAATTTGGCGCCGTTGCCGGGGATTAGCAACTTTGCTAATCCCTTGGATTGTTATTTTCGTTTTTCTTATTAGATCAGATTCTTATGTTATTTTGTTTCTTTTTTAGGTACTTGTTTATGACTCGGAGTTCTAATCCGGTTCACGAACATATTTTAGACTTTGACGACGATTTTGAGCGTGAGTTGAGACGTAAGAGGAAGAACCCGGAACCTACTGAATCAAGTGCAAGTTCCGAGTCCGTATCTGAATTTGAAGAAGAGGAACCCACGGCAAGAGTGGGTGTAGTAGACATGGCAGCGGACAACCGAACAATCAAGGAGCTTTCCGCTTCGGGATTGGCCAATTCCGCACCCTTGTGCATCCAATACCCAAGGGCAGCTCAAGACAAGACTGCCGAGTTCGAATTGAAGTCAAGCCTGTTACATCACATTCCGAAGTACCATGGGCTATCCATGGAAGATCCTAACAAGCACTTGAAGGAGTTTGAAGTCGTTTGCTCAAGCATGACTCCGGTGAACGTGGATGAGAGCATCTTGAAGATGAAGGCCTTTCCCTTTTCTCTCCAAGAGAAAGCAAAAGATTGGTTGTACGAATTGGCTCCCGGAACTGTCACATCATGGGAGAGCATGAAACGAGCTTACTTGGAGAAGTTTTTCCCAACTTCTCGAGTCATCCTCCTACGAAAAAGGATAAGTGGAATTCAACAAGATGAAGGTGAATCCTTTCCTACTTATTATGAACGTTTTAAATCTCTTGTTGCTTCATGTCCACAGCATCAAATGAAGGAGGAACTACTTCTACAATACTTTTACGAAGGACTTCTACCTATTGAACGTCAAATGCTAGATGCCTCAGCGGGAGGAGCCTTGGTGGACAAGACCCCTACGGCTGCAAAGATGTTGATTGCTAATCGAGCGTTGAACGCTCAACAATACGAAGGCGTTGGACAGAGGAGTACCCCACGGCAACACCAAGTCAATGAGGTAAGTGTCATAACCGAACTTCAAAATCAAATGGCTAACCTTACTACGTTGCTTTCTCAGGTGGTGGAAGGTCCAAAAGTCAAAACCGTAGCTTCTTGTGGCGTATGCTCCATGCAAGGACACCCTACGGACAAGTGCCCACAATTAATCGAGAATGGAGGGTGGGAGACACTCAATGCCGTGGGATATGGCGACCAATACCAAACACGTGGTGATCCGTTTTCTAATACTTACAATCCCGGTTGGCGTGATCATCCGAATTTCAAATGGCGAGACCCCCAACAAGGTCAACAACAAAGCGGATTTAGGCAACAACCCCCGGGTTTCTATCAAAAGCCGTTGGCATCACCACAAGCCCAAGCACAACCTGCCCAAAGCAATGTAGGTAATTCAAGTGATAATGATAAGATTTTTCAATTACTTACTACTTTGACGCAGGAAGTCCAAACTCAAAACAAAGAGAGGCAAATCCAAGACAAGAGGGTGGACAACTTAGAAAAGCAAGTGGGACAAATTGCCGAGTTCATGGGGCAATTTCGTGAGCAAGGAAGGTTGCCTAGCTCAACGGTGGTCAATCCGAAAGGTGGATTCGAATCTGCAAAAGCTATGCATTTGCGAAGTGGAAAGCAAGTCGGATCTGACCTCAAACCATCCAAATCACGTTCCAACGAGGAGGACGAGTTGAGAATTGAAGAGGAGGAGCAAAGGCCACTCACGGCCAAGGTGGAACCAAATGTGCCGCAAGTTCCAAGTGATCCCAAGTCGTCCAATTCACCCAATAAAGGTAAAAACGTGTCAAGTTCAGTTCCTACTAATGCTTTTCCTTTGAATGTGCCCTTTCCTAGCAGGTTTATGCAATCTAAGACAGAGGAGGATGAAAAAGACATCCTGGAGACGTTTAGGAAGGTGCATGTCAATATCCCGCTCCTTGATGCAATAAAGCAAATTCCGAAGTACGCTAAGTTTTTGAGGAAGATTTGTACAACAAGGAAACGGATTCGGGAGAAAGAGGTGGTACATGTAAGTGAGAATGTCTCTGCAATATTGCAAAGAAAGCTGCCACCTAAATGCAAAGATCCAGGTAGTTTCACTATCCCTTGTGTAATTGGAAATATAAGGTTCGAACATGCTATGCTAGATTTAGGTGCATCAATTAATGTCATGCCATACTCTGTTTATGCATCTATGAATCTAGGAGAGCTTAAAAATGATGGTGTTATTATTCAATTAGCGGATCGATCTAATGCATACCCGAGAGGAGTTTTGGAAGATGTTTTGGTGCAGGTGGACCACTTGATTTTTCCTGCAGATTTCTATGTGCTTGACATGGAGGATTCAACCCACTCTCCACCATCGCCACTCTTACTTGGACGACCTTTCATGAAAACAGCCCATACCAAGATTGACGTGGCCAAGGGAGCCTTAACTATGGAGTTTGGCGGTGATACGATTAACTTTAAAGTTTCTGAATACATTGAGAATCCTAATGATGTTCGTTCTTGTTTTGCCATTGGTACAATTAAAAATATAGGGCAGGAACGTTCAACACCAATCAAGAAGGATGCGTCTAGAACCACCATCGAGGAAGGAATTGAAGGAGAGCATAAGGAGCACGCCACTACCTTACAAACACCCAATCTGGCCGTACCTAAGGATAAAATTGGCGAGATGGTGGCTACCCTAGGGGCATTGCCACAACATCCTAGTAAGTTTCCAATCCCAATTCCAATTCCCATTTCAACTAATAGGTTGTTACCTTCTTTGGTGCAGGTTCCAAATCGATTTCAAGGTGGTGGGAGCGTCTACATGAACTATAGGAACCAAAATACCACCATTAGGGAGGATCACTATCCCCTCCCATTCATAGAGCCATATGACGAAAGTGTTGAAGGGCAAGTTGTGGAGGACATCCCACTCCATGCCGTGGGCTCCAAGAGAGGATAAGAAGAATGTTCGTCCGGCTGTACGACGTTAAAGCAAGCGCTACTTGGGAGGCAACCCATGCATTCAACAAAGAAAGACCGAGAAAGCACTCCAATTCCAGATTTGCGTTCCTAAACTCTTCTCTTTGTTGTTGATTTTGTTTCTGCCATGTTAGGTTGTTAGATGTTGTTTTGTTTGTTGTTTGCTATTTGTGTGAGTCTATGCTTGAAACATTGAGGACAATGTTTGATTTAAGTGTGGGGGGGTAACCAAAGTGTTTTGATGCAAATTCGTAGGGTTTTGTCACCCATAATTTCAAATGTTGTTTCTTGCTGTTTTTAAGTGTTTTTAGGCTATTTTGGTGTGTTTTAGTATTTGTTGTTCTGAAAATCCGAAAATCCCAGAAAAAATTGAAAAAATTGTTTTGAAAACCCAAAAAGAGTTGTTTTTAAGTTGTTTTTGTGTGTTTGTTTGTGTCTTAGGGTACCTTCCAACACAATGATGAGGATTCGGTTTGTAATTGCATGACTGTTAAAGAGAATGATTAACATGGATGAAAGTTTGATTTACTCGTTGGTTCATGCTTGGTTGTGGTTATAACTTATGACTTCACATGTAATCAAAAAGAAAAAAAGAAAAATCAGTTTTTGTAACATGCTTGAAGGAAGGAACTCAAACAAATGCTACAACCTTGTGAGACTTGAGCCTAAACGTTTATTTGGAGAGTTAAAATCTGTGCATTCTTGTTTTCTAAAGTCGTTGCATGATCTCATTATTCTTTGCTTGGTTACTACTTAGAAGGCGTTTCATCATTTAGTTCCAAATACTAGAACCCATGCCAATTTCATTCAAAACATGTTATTGAATTGCATAACACATATTCAAGATGAAGTTAATAGTGACCACCATAGCCAAATTGCCATATTTCCCTATTTCATTTGTTTGTAGGATTTAACCCCGTTGAGCCTTGTGTAGCCTACTTTCTTGGTTAAACCACAATTATCCTCACCTAGCCTAGATTAGGACCACCTCTCATACACATTCATTAATTCCAGAAATTCGTCCAACCCTCTCCACACCCTTGCCGCAGCCACCAAACACCTTTCTCTTTAGTTTTAAGCTTTGCCGCACTATCCCCTTCCCCTAAACACTACTACACCCCTCCATAACCATGCATCCATACACCTAAGGCCCTAAACCTGTCCCTAGACCTTTGCCGCACCAAGGAGGAGGAGAAGGAAGCTCGGAAGTTCATGCAATTCAAGTTCGCGTCGCTGGAATTTCTAGGTGTTTCTTTTCCTTTGAATTCAATGTTTAATTTCAATTCTCTTTGTTTTGTGCGTATGAGGAACTAAACCCCCCCTTGGCTAGGGGGGGATTCGAAACCATGAACATACTTGCTATATGAATTGATTACTTCTAATTGCGTTTCATAAGTTGTGAATTCAATTTACTTATCTATGTGAATTACATTGATTTGTGTGTGTTGGTTGAGAGTGCACGCTTAATTATCATGCATAAATTGGATGCTAGGATATAAGGAAATTTCACCTAATCGTTATGGAATTATATTCACAAGTAGTAAAGGTTGATGATCTCAATCGCGTTAAGTAAATTCTTGGCATAAGTTTCATGCAATCATAGTAACAAGTGCTTCGTCAATGCTTATGGTTTTCATAGAACTTAATGATTCTTGCTTGTATCTCTATTATGCAATCATGTAGGGGACTTGTGGGGAATGTTTTGGGTTGTCGTATGCAATCATCCAATTCAATAACGTTAGGAAAATCTGAAGGTTAATTTAAGCGAACCTAATTAACTTGGGGCGTTGAGAATTCATGGGTTATTGAAAAGCAATTGGAAATCGTTTTATATGCAAGTATAACATGTGTGGAGATGAACCCCTTAGCTAGCTTCCCATCCATTCAATTCCATCAAATTCGTTCTACAATCTGTTCTAATTTAAAAAGTTTGTTTTGTTTTTAAATTCGTCCAAAACCAATCCCCCTTTACTTTGTTGAGTCATATTAGTTAGAAATCACTTTAGTTTGTGTTTTTAAGTGTCTTAGGTCAAAGTAAAACCAATTTTCGTCCAAAGTTGTGTCTAGTGTTCAAAACTGCCCAGATTGTGTTTTTAAGGCAGTTTTGAGTGTTTTGGTGCTGTTTTGAGTCTTTTGGTTTGTTTTGGTGTTTTAAAGTTTAGTTTTGCATTCTTTGAGTCTAGTATAGTGTTTTAAACTTGTTTTTACGTATTTGAGTCAGTTTCCAAGTGATTAACAATCCCTCCTAATCCCCGGTCCAGAACGATCCCTACTTACATTCTTCACTACAATTGATAAAAAGAGGGTTTAATTTGTGTGCATATAATTCTCGCATCATAATTTAAGTTAGATTAGTTAGAAATCAATTTAGTTGATGTTTTTAAGTGTTTGGAGTCAAGTGATAACTTAATTTCGTCCAGATTTGAGTATAGTGTTCAAAACTGCCCAGAAAGTGTTTTTAAGGCAGTTTTGAGTGTTTGTTTGCTGTTTTGAGTCTTTTGGTGTGTTTTGGTGTTTCATAGTTTAGTTTTGCATTCTTTGAGTCTAGTTTAGTGTTTAAACTTTGATTTTACGATTTTGAGTCAGTTTAGAGTGTTTAGCAATCCCTCCTAATCCCCGGTTTAAGAACGATCCCTACTTACATATCTACTACAATTGTCAACAAGAGGGTTTAATTTGTGTGTTAAGTAATTTTCGCATCAAATTTTGGCGCCGTTGCCGGGGATTAGCAACTTTGCTAATCCCTCGTTTGTTTTTAGGTACTAGTGTATGACTCGAAGTTCCCAACCTGTTCATAAGAATATTTTGGACTTTGACGACGATTTTGAGAGGACTTTGAGAAGACAAAAGAACCAGCAAGAGTCTAACCCACCTAGCCCTGAATCTGACCATGAAGAACAAGATTTAGAAGAGGAAGAAAGGGGCACGGCAGAGACTTTTGAGGAAGTACCCATCATGGCAGCTGACAATCGAACAATCAAGGAGCTTTCGGCTTCGGGAATGGACAGTGCCGCACCTTTATGTATTCAATATCCTGTGGCAGCTCAAGGCAAGACCGAGGAGTTTGAATTGAAGTCTAGCTTGTTGCACCACGTCCCAAAGTTCCATGGGCTGTCCATGGAAGACCCTAACAAGCACTTGAAGGAATTTGAAGTGGTTTGTTCAAGCATGACCCATATCAATGTCGATGGTAGCATCTTAAAGATGAAGGCTTTTCCATTCTCTCTAATGGACAAAGCTAAAGATTGGTTATTTGAGCTAGCACCAGGGACAGTGACATCTTTGGAAAGTATGAAACGAGCGTTCTTGGAGAAATTTTTCCCCACTTCAAGAATCATTCTCCTGAGGAAACAAATAAGTGGCATACAACAAAAGCAAGGTGAATCCTTTCCTACTTATTATGAACGTTTTAAATCACTTGTTGCTTCTTGTCCACAGCATCAAATGAAGGAAGAGTTGCTCCTTCAATATTTCTATGAAGGCCTTCTACCAATCGAACGTCAAATGCTAGATGCCTCGGCGGGAGGAGCTTTGGTAGATAAAACACCCATGGCAGCCAAGACACTCATTGCAACCCGTGCATTGAATGCACAACAATACGAAGGCATGGGACAAAGGGATAACCCACGGCCACAAGTTAATGAGGTAAGCTCTTCATCCGATATTCAATCTCAATTAGCTAATCTTACTTCTATTGTGTCTCAGATGGCCGAAGGTATGAAGATCCAAAGACCAATGGTGTGTGGAGTATGTTCTATCCAAGGACATGTTTCTGACAAGTGTCCTCAACTTATTGAGAATGGTGGATGGGAGACTGCGAATTCAATTGGATTTCAAAGCCAAAATCAACCAAGGAATGATCCATATTCCAACACCTACAATCCCGGTTGGAGAGATCACCCAAACTTCAAGTGGAGGGAGCCACAACAACCCCAATCACAAGGAGGCTTTAGGCAACAACCCTCGGGCTTCTACAACAAGCCATACGCACCCACACAAGCACCTCCACAATCTGCCCAAACAAGTTCAGGTAACACTTTAGACAATGATACACTTCTTAAATTACTAACTAACTTGTCTCAGGGGCAAGAAAATCAAGCCAAGGTGATGCGAGATTTATACGCACACAAATTAAACCCTCTTTTCGTCAAATTGTAGTATATGTATAAGTAGGGATCGTTCTAGACCGGGGATTAGGAGGGATTGTTAACCACTTGGATTTGACTCAAAAACGTAAAATAACAATATGAAACACTGTACTAGACTCAAAGAATGCAAAACTAAACTTTAAAACACTAAAACAAACGAAAAGACTCAAACATCACCCAAAACACTCAAAACTGCCTTAAAATCACTTTCCGGGCAGTTTTGAGCACTTTGGTGAATTTGGACGAATTTATGTAACAAATTTAATCAAAACACTTAGAAACATAAACTAAGACACTTTCTAACTAAATTGGACAATAAAGTAAAGGGGGATTTAGATTTATACGAAAATTGAAATAACAAAACAAGTTAATAAACTAAACAGATTGTAAAACGAATTTGATGGAATGGAATGAATGGATGATAGAATGGCTAAGGGGTTCATCTCCATACATGTTATACTTGCATAATAAACGATTTCCAATTGCATTTCAACAAATCATTAATTCTCAACACCCCAAGTTAACCGTGATGCACTAATTAACCTTCAAATCTTCCTAACGTTATTGAATTGGATGATTGCATACGACAACCCAAAACATTCCCCACAAGTCCCCTACATGATTGCATAATAGAGATACAAGCAAGAATCATTACGCTCTATGAAAATTATAAGTGTTGACGGGGCATTCGTTACTATGATTGCATGAAACTTATGCCAAGAATTCGTTACTATGACGGAGCATATTTATGCGACTTAAATGGCTTGTTCTCGTACATTTACGTTATGTTTCTTTAGTTATTTTAGTACTTTAAGCTATTTTCGTGTGTTTGTAGGTCCAAAGGGCTAAAGGAGCAAAAAGATGCATTTTGGAGACTTTTGGAGCACTTTTGGGCTAAGGACGGATAGCTTATGCTTGAAGCCAAAGTGTTGGACGAAATTGAAGACCTAATTGGTGCCAAAGTGTTGGAACCTTGTTCTCTTTAGTTTTAGGACATTTAAACCTTTCCTAATCCCAATCATGCCATGCATAACACACATCCATTCTAACACATTGTCATTGCACATGCATTTCCTTCATTAGTTAACCCACATGCACTTATCACTTATCATCACCACATATCATATCACTTAATCACTTATCACTTATCATCACCACTTAACCACTTATCATATCATAACCACATATCATATCACTTATCACTTATCACTTAACATAACATCCACCTACTTCACCTACAACATCCACCTACTTCACCTACAACATCCACCTACTTCACCTACAACATCCACTTCACCTACAACATCCACCTACTTCACCTACAACATCCACCTACTTCACCTACAACATCCACCTACTTCACCTACAACCTCCACTTACTTCACCAACCTCACACACTTACTTCACCTACAAATGACATAGCCATATGTTCCCTCCACTACTCCTATAAATACCCTTGCATTCATTCATTCATAAACATCTCATTTCATACACAACACATTACAAACACATTCTCCCTTCCCTAGCCGTGACCTTCCCATCCATTCCCTTATAATCCAAACACCATTCCTCTACCATTTCCATAATCCCCCAAACCTCACCTTAGACCTTGTGCTACAACAACGAGGAAGATAAGAGGGCCTAAACGTTCATACAATTCAAGTTTGAGTTGTTGGAATGTTTAGGTGTTTCTTTGATTTCAAAGTTTAAATTCAATTTTCTTTGTTTTGTAATGGAAGAGAAGAGTGCCTAAACGTTCATACAATTCAAGTTTGAGTTGTTGGAATGTTTAGGTGTTTCTTTGATTTCAAAGTTATGAGGAACTAAACCCCCTTTAGCTAGGGGGTGATTCAAAATACATGTTTATGCTTGCAATATGAATTGATTACATTTTGGTTGGAATTTCATAAGTTGTGGATTCAATTTGTTTAACCGTTTGATTGATAACTTATTTATGAATGTTTATTAAGAATGCGCGCTTAATTTTCATGCATGAATATGACGCTAGAATATAAGTGAGTTTCACCTAATCGTTATGAACTTATATTCACAAGTAGTGGAGGTTGCTTATAAACAATCGCGTTAAATGAATTCTTGGCACGAGTTTCATGCTCATCATAGTAACGAATGCCTCGTCAACACTTATAGTTTTCATAATGCTTAATGATCTTTGATTGTATCTTTATTGTGTTGTTCACGTAAAGGACTTTTGGAGAATGTTGTGAATTGCGTTGCGCTAACCCATCCAATTCATTAACTTAAGGAAAACTTGACGGTTAATTTAAGCGGACCTAATTAACCCGGGGTGGTGAGTTTCATAATTTATTGAAATGCAATTGGAAATCTTTTTATTATGCAAGTGTAACATATGTGGAGATGACCCCCTTAGCTATTCTATCATCCATTCATTCCATTTCATCAAATTCATATTTACATTCTGTTTTAATTTGTTCATTTAATTTAATTTCGTATAAACTTAAATCCCCCTTTACTTTAATGTCAATTTAGTTAGAAATCATTTTAGTTTGTGTTTTTAAAAGCATTTTGAGTTTTTGGTTTGTTTTAGAGTTTTAAAGTTTAGTTTTACATTCTTTGAGTCTAATTTAGTGTTTTATATTGCGTTTTTACGTTTTTGAGTCAGTTTCCAAGAGATTAACAATCCCTCCTAATCCCCGGTCCAGAACGATCCCTACTTACACTTATACTACAAATTGACAAAAAGAGGGTTTAATTTGTGTGCATATAAATCTCGCATCACATGTGCAAGGGGACAATCTGAAAATGCATGTGAAAGCATGTGTTGGCTGCAATGATGAAATGGATGGGAGTGCATGTGGCTTAATTAATTAAAGGGAGTGCATGTGCAATGTTTTAAAGGATGGAATGCATGTGAGTGACAACTAGATATGTTGATGAATGCATGTGGAATGTTTGTGGTGAGTGAATGTGGCTGATTTGATTTATGGAAGATGCATGTGGATTAAAGGTGAGTGAATGATTATGGAATGCAATCTGAAATGGGAGATGGAATGGAGGTGTTTTGCATGTGAATTAAAGAGTAAATGCATGTGAATTAAAGGTGTTGTGTTAGGTGATGGGTGCATGTTAAGTGATAAGTGATAAGTGATGATGATAAGTGATAAGTGATAAGTGATGATGATATGATATGTGGTTATGATAAGTGATAAGTGATAAGTGATGATGATATGATATGTGGTTATGATAAGTGATAAGTGGTGATGATAAGTAATGATATGTGGGAGTGTGGCTGAAATGAAGGAGTGGAATGTTGGAATGTTATGCACGGCTAAGGAAATTGGAAAGGTTTAAATGTCCTAAAACTAAAGGGAACAAGGTTCCAACACTTTGGTCTTCAATTAGGTCTTCAATTTCGTCCAACACTTTGGCGCCAAGCATAAGCTATCCATCCTTAGCCCAAAAGTGCTCCAAAAGTCTCCAAAATGCATATTTTTGCTCCTTTAGCCCTTTGGACCTACAAACACACGAAAATAGCTTAAAGGACAAAAATAACTAAAGAAACATAACGTAAATGCACGAGAACAAGCCATTTAAGTCGCATGAATATGCTCCTATCAAATACCCCCACACTTATCTTTTGCTAGTCCTCGAGCAAAACAAAACAACAAAAGAACACGAAACTAGACAAAACGAACAAAACACAACCTACACCTTCCAACAATCGTCTCACGGATTTCTAATGCACATGACAAGTTAAAAATCATTATTCCCACAGATTTTAGCCATCTTTACACTTAAGTACATTCTTAATCATAGTCACCACATACTAGTTCACAATTAAGCATTTAAAACACATTTCGAATGTAGTAACATGCCTTAGAGAATTTCCTCAATTCCTTACTAGAATGCACTCTATTTTCACACAGATTTTCTGACTACACACCCTACACTAGTTATATGTGAGAGATTGATGTAAACATGAAAGACTAGCATCTCACATATGTTATAACAAAGAAAGCATTTTCTGGATTTACGATAATGACATGAATATGATCTCATGAATGGAATGCTACTACTTAGAATGAGTGATGCGTGATTTATGATAGGAGCATATTCATGCGACTTAAATGGCTTGTTCTCGTGCATTTACGTTATGTTTCTTTAGTTATTTTAGTCCTTTAAGCTATTTTCGTGTGTTTGTAGGTCCAAAGGGCTAAAGGAGCAAAAAGATGCATTTTGGAGACTTTTGGAGCACTTTTGGGCTAAGGATGGATAGCTTATGCTTGGCGCCAAAATGTTGGACGAAATTGAAGACCAAAGTGTTGGAACTTTGTTCCCTTTAGTTTTAGGACATTTAAACCTTTCCAATTCCCTTATGCCGTGCATCTCCACCTTTCTCCCAAAACCATACACATGCATTCATTATTCATTCTCTCACATGCTCCCATTACTTATCATAATCACTTATCATTCACCACTTATCATTCATCACTTATCATTCACCACTTATCACTTATCTTATCATTCACCACTTATCACTTATCATATCATTCACCACTTATCATTCATCAAACACATGCATTCACATGTTTTCACAATCTGCCATCATTCCAACCAAAACCGTGCACATGCTATCACCATGCATTCACATGCACTTGTTCCTCCATCATTCCATCCTTTAAAACATTGCACATGCACTTTAATCATTCAACACATGCATTCATTTCATCATTTCAGCCACTTCATCATTCCATCAGATTTCACAACCTAAGTCACATGTACATTCATCCACCTTTCTCCCAAAAAGCTTTGCACATGCATTCACTCACCACAAACAAGTCACATGCATTCATCAACATATCTAGCTGTCATTCACATGCATTCCATCTTTTAATTTAATCACATGCACATTCACCTTGCATTTTCAGATTGTTCCTCCATCATTGCACCACAATGCAGCCACATGCACTTGTTCCTCTAACATTTCAGCCACTTGCACTCCCATTCTCTCCCAAAACCGTGCACATGCCTTCTCCTTGCATTTCCAGCCATTCCACATGCTATTTCAGCCACATGCACTCATAATCATTCAACCAACATGTGCACATGCAACCTAGCTGTCATGTTCCCCCCATTTCACCTATAAATACTCATTCATTCACACTCATTCATACACAATTCATTTCACAACAGAAATTGGTCCCTTGGGGCCGTGCCCTTCACAAGTCCATCCATTCCATTCATAAACACTCATCCATTGCAGAAATGTAGACCATAAAACTCCCTTGTGCCGTGCTCTCCCTTACAATCCAAACACCATCCTTCCATTTCCACCACTCCCCAAACCATTCACACCATCAAACTATCCCTAGACCTTGTGCTACAACGAAGAGGAAGAGAAGAGTGCCTAAACGTTCATACAATTCAAGTTTGAGTTGTTGGAATGTTTAGGTGTTTCTTTGATTTCAACGTTTAATTTCAATACTCTTTGTTTTGTACGAATGAGGAATGGAAGAGAAGAGGACCTAAACGTTCATACAATTCAAGTTTGAGTTGTTGGAATGTTTAGGTGTTTCTTTGATTCTCTTTGTTTTGTACCATGAGGAATAAACCCCCCTTGGTTAGGGGGTGATTCGAATATATGTTTATGCTTGCATTTTGATTTGATTACTTCTAATTGCGTTTCATAAGTTGTGGATTCAATTTGTTTAACCGTTTGATTGATAACTTATTTATGTATGTTTATTGAGAATGCGCGCTTAATTTTCATGCATGAATATGACGCTAGAATATAAGTGAGTTTCACCTAATAGTTACGAACTTATATTCGCAAGTAGTGGAGGTTGCTTATAAACAATCGCGTTAAACAAATTCTTGGCATAAGTTTCATGCAATCCATAGTAACGAATGCCTCGTCAACACTTATAATTTTCATAGAGCGTAATGATTCTTGCTTGTATCTCTTCTATGCATTCATGTTGAGGACTTGTGGGGAATGTTTTGAATTGTTGTATGCGCTAACCCATCCAATTCAATAACGTTAGGAAGATTTGAAGGTTAATTAGTGCATCACGGTTAACCCGGGGTGTTGAGTTTCATGGTTTATTGAAATGCAATTGGAAATCATTTTATTATGCAAGTGTAACATATGTGAAGATGAACCCCTTAGCTAGCATTCATTCATTTCAATTCCATTCAATTCTATCACACATTCACATTTACATTTTGCTTTAATTTACAATCTGTGCAATTTAATTTAATTTCGTATAAACCTCAATCCCCCTTTACTTTATTGTCCAATTTAGTTAGAAAGTGTCTTAGTTTATGTTTCTAAGTGTTTTGATTCAATTTATTTCCCAATTTCGTCCAAATTCACCAAAGTGCTCAAAACTGCCCAGAAAGTGATTTTAAGGCAGTTTTGAGTGTTTTGGGTGATGTTTGAGTCTTTTGGTTTGTTTTAATGTTTTAAGTGTTTAGTTTTACATTCTTTGAGTTAGTTTAGTGTTTTATATTGTGTTTTTACATTCTTGAGTCAAGTTATTACATAAATTCGTCCAAATTTGTGTTTGTGCTCAAATCTGCCCAGAAAGTGGTTTTTAGGCAGATTTGAGTGTGTTTGTTTTGTTTTGAGTCCTTTGAGTCTTTGTGAACGTTTTTAACTTTGTTTCTATGTTTTTGAGTCAAATCCAAGTGATTAACAATCCCTCCTAATCCCCGGTCCAGAACGATCCCTACTTGCACCTATACTACAAATGATAAAAAGAGGGTTAATTTGTGTGCGTATAAATCTCGCACCAATTTATACGCACACAAATTAAACCCTCTTTTTGTCAATTGTAGTATAAGTATAAGTAGGGATCGTTCTTAACCGGGGATTAGGAGGGATTGCAAATCACTTGGAAACTGACTCAAAAACGTAAAATAACAATATGAAACACTATACTAGACTCAAGGAATGCAAAACTAAACTTTAAAACACTAAAACAAACCAAAAGACTCAAACATCACCCAAAACACTCAAAACTGCCTTAAAATCACTTTCTGGGCAGTTTTGAGCACTTTGGTGAATTTGGACGAATTTATGTAACAAATTTAATCACAACACTTATAAACACAAACTAAATTGATTTCTAACTAATTCGACAAGAAAGTAAAGGGGGATTTAGGTTTTGACGAATTTAAATTAAAAGAACAGATTGTAAGTAAAAACAGATAGTAAAGATGAATGTGATGAAATGGAATGAATGGATGATAGAATAGCTAAGGGGTTCATCTCCATACATGTTACACTTGCATAATAAAACGATTTCCAATTGCATTTCAATAAACCATGAATTCTCAACGCTCCAAGTTAATTAGGTCCGCTTAAATTAACTTTCAAATCTTCCTAACGTTATTGGATTGGATGATTGCATACGACAACCCAAAACATTCCCCACAAGTCCCCTACATGATTGCATAATAGAGATACAAGCAAGAATCATTATGCTCTATGAAAATTATAAGTGTTGACGAGGCATTCGTTACTATGGAATACGCATGAAACTTATGCCAAGAATTCGTTTAACGCGATTGTTTATAAGCAACCTCCACTACTTGCGAATATAAGTTCGTAACTATTAGGTGAAACTCACTTATATTCTAGCGTCATATTCATGCATGAAAATTAAGCGCGCATTCTCAATAAACATACATAAATAAGTTATCAATCAAACGGTTAAACAAATTGAATCCACAACTTATGAAACGCAATTAGAAGTAATCAAATCAAAATGCAAGCATAAACATATATTTCGAATCCCCCCCTAGCCAAGGGGGGGTTTAGTTCCTCATAACTTTGAAATCAAAGAAACACCTAAACATTCCAACAACTCAAACTTGAATTGTATGAACGTTTAGGCACTCTTCTCTTCCATTCCTCATACGTACAAAACAAAGAGAATTGAATTTAAACATTGAAATCAAAGAAACACCTAAACATTCCAACAACTCAAACTTGAATTGTATGAACGTTTAGGCACTCTTCTCTTCCTCGTTGTTGTATCACAAGGTCTAAGGTGAGTTTTGGTGGTGTGAATGGTTTGGGGAGTGGTTGGAGTGGCTGCAATGGAGGAGAAAAGTGTTTTGGTGGCTGCTGCAAGGGTGTGGAGAGGTTTTGACGAATTTCTGGAATATGGAAGAGTGTATGAATCAAATGTGTATGCAATGGATGCTTATTTATAGGTGAAATGGGGGGAACATGACAGCTAGGAGGGAATGTGGCTGCATGTTTGAATGATTAAAGGATGCATGTGGGTTGGAATTGCATGTGCAATGAATATGTGGCTGCATGTGCAAGGGGACAATCTGAAAATGCATGTGAAAGCATGTGTTGGCTGCAATGATGAAATGGATGGGAGTGCATGTGGCTTAATTAATTAAAGGGAGTGCATGTGCAATGTTTTAAAGGATGGAATGCATGTGAATATGATGGAAATCTGATGGGAGATGGAATGGGATGTTTTGCATGTGAATTAAAGAGTAAATGCATGTGAATTAAAGAGTGAATGCATGTGCAATGACAGCTAGGTTGAATATGCATGTGGAATGGCTGATTTATTTGAAGATGCATGTGCAATGAAGTGGAATGACAGCTAGGTTATGATGATGAATGCATGTGGCTGATTTAATTGAATAGGAAAGCATGTGGATTTAATGGTTTAAAGGGTGAATGCATGTGGATGCATGTGTTGATGAATGGGATTAGGAAAGGTTTAAATGTCCTAAAACTAAAGGGAACAAGGTTCCAACACTTTGGTCTTCAATTAGGTCTTCAATTTCGTCCAACACTTTGGCTCCAAGCATAAGCTATCCATCCTTAGTCCAAAAGTGCTCCAAAAGTCTCCAAAATGCATCTTTTTGCTCCTTTAGCCCTTTGGACCTACAAACACACGAAAATAGCTTAAAGTACTAAAATAACTAAAGAAACATAACGTAAATGCACGAGAACAAGCCATTTAAGTCGCATGAATATGCTCCTATCAAATACCCCCACACTTATCTTTTGCTAGTCCTCGAGCAAAACAAAACAAAAGAAACCAAAAACAAAACAAAACGAACAAAACACAACCTATACCTTCCAACAATCGTCTCAGGGATTTCCAATGCACATGACAAGTTAAAAATCATTATTCCCACAGATTTTAGCCATCTTTACACTTAAGTACATTTTTAATCATAGTCACTACATACTAGTTCACAATTAAGCATTTAAAACCATGTTTTGAATGTAGTAACATGCCTTAGAGAATTCCCTCAATTCCTTACTAGATGTACTCTCGTTTTTCACACAGATTTTCTAACTTCACACCCTACACTAGTTATATGTGAGAAGATTGATGTAAACATGAAAACGAACACTCACATATATGTATCATAAAGAGAGCAATTTCTGGAGTTAACAAGCATGTTTAGGTATGATCTCATGAATGGAATGCTACTACTTAGAAGCGAGAACCAGTGACACCATAAGCTTATACCAAGTTCAAACTCCACAAATTGAAACACATAACAATCAAGATAGAAGTCAAAGGGTTGTAACGAGGCTAGGCTATTGGCTAACAATGAAAGGTGAAGGATAAGCAAACGTTCTTAAAGCAATAGTGAGCAAAGTATTGAATTAGGTACTTAGAATTCCCTTTAGAACGCAGAAGTCAACTTTGAACACCCAAGGGAAAGTCACACAAAACTTAGGGCCATATTCAACTTTTTGGACCCTTTCTTCAACCATCAACGCTCGTGAGTTCATTCTCACTTATTTTCACTCCTTTTCTTTCTTTTCTTCTTCTTTTTCTTTTGAATCTCAAAACATACATATAAACGTAAGAACAAACTTTTACTCCCCCACACTCATTTTCTTGCATAATGTAACTCAAAAAGGAATTCATTTAAGTCATGCTCACTATACTTTAAGAACAAGGGTATAGGAAAGTCCTACTCTAGGCTAGGTAAGGGGTGATGTGGTTAGCAAAGAAAATAGGCTAAACGAGGCTCAACGGGGTTAAAACTAATATATACGAAATATGGGAAGTAAGGCTATTTGGTTATGGTGGCAACTACACAACTTCATCTTGATATATGTTATGCAATTCAATGTCATGCTTTGAATGAAACGGATATAAGTTCTAGCATTTAGTTCTATCATGATACAATTGCATTCTAAGTAGCAACCAAGCAAGGATAATGAGATCATGCAACAACTTTAGAAAACAAAGAATCACAGAAAATAACTCTCCAAAGAAAGTAATGGCTCGAGTCTCACAGGGATGTAGCGTTATTATGAGTTTCTTCCTTCAAGCATGTTACAAAAACAAAATTTTCTTTTATGATTGCATGTGAAGTCATACATTATAACCATAACCAAGCATATACCAAGAGTAAATCAAACTTTCATCCATGTTTATAACTCTCTTTAACAGTCATGCAATTACAAACCAAATCCTTATCATTGTGTTGGAAGGTACCTTAAGACACAAACACACAAAAACGACTCAAAACACTCTTTTTAGGCTTTTCGAAACATGTTTTTCAAATTTTTATGTGATTTTCGGAGTTATAAAACAAAACATACTAAAACACTCTAAAACAACTTAAAAACACCTTAAAACAGCAAGGAACAACATTTGAAGTTATGGGTGATAAAATCCCACGAATTTGCATCAAAACACTTTAGTTACCCCCCCACACTTAAATCAAACATTGTCCTCAATGTTTTAAGCATAGATTCACACAAAACATAAGTAAACACACAAAAAGCAACTAAACATATTAAACATGGCATAATGTAATTAACAAAGAGAAGAGTTTAGGGACGCAAATCTGGTTATGGAGTGTAAATTCCCTCTTCTCCTTGGTGATTGCATTGAGGCTTTGATCTTTGTGATTCCACAGGCTTACTCTTGAATTGGTTTCTGCCCATCGTTGATTTTCCTTTGTGCTACTTCTTGAACTGGGCAGCAGGATGGTTCTTTTGGTTTCCCCCGAAGGTCTGAGCTTCCTCCTGTTATCTGTTTCTTTGTTCAATCTTTGCAGGAGTGATCCCTTCTCTGGAAGTGTAACAACCGTTGAAGATGACTACTCGAGAGCAACGCTAGGTAAGCAATCAGGAATAGATTCCAGGCAGTTGGCTCCAGATCGGAAGACTGTCCAAGTGCCGGCTGATTGCTTCTTTTACTTTGCCATGCAAGTAAGAACAAGGACAAAGAAAAAGACAGGGAAAGAGCATGATATGAGATACTTTTGCTTTTGACCTTGATGATATGAGATACCTTTGCTTTGAAGAAGCGGTGAATGAATCAGCACATGCTTCAATCCGCCGTTTCCTCCTGGGTCATATGTACTCCAGGCATCTGGTATCATCTTTGGGGAAGAAGAAAGAATTGAGTATTTTGAAAGGCTTTGCTGGGAGTGCGCCCTCAGAGGTGAGGGAGAGTTGGGCATTTTCTTCAAGTTTGCCCTGCCATAAAAGACGAAGGTCGACATATATAGAGATAATATCAAGTGGTGGTACTTTTTACCCTTGTCGACAAACGTTTTGATCCCGCAAATCCGGCTCTTTGAAATAGTGGCGCCTCTTCGATCTTTGAATACGCCTCTTCGATTTCTGAGCAAGTGCCCCTTCGATTTCTGAACGACGCCCCTTCGCTTTCTGAACGACACGTGGTAGTGCAGATGCGGCTCCTTTTGACAAAGCTGCACGCGTCTTCTGAAAAGCAGAGAAAGCGTCGCCGAACTTTGCGCTTGTCGGCTAAAGATGTGTAGATGCGATGATGGCCTCCACGTGTTTTCAGCTTTGTCAGAAATCTTTTGACAAAGTTGAACGCGTTTTCTAAAAAGCCGAGGGAGCGTCGCCTAAATTACGCCGGAAAATCCGGCTCTTTGAATCGGTGGACGCGTCGTCTTGGCTTTTTATAGAGCTATCAATCACCCCAACACACACACTCTGAAGATTTCCCATTCCTGAAACTCGACTCCGGCCCTTTGTGAAATTTTAACTCCATCCACCCCTTCTCTTTGAACACTTTTGAAAAAAATGGCAAACTCATCGAACCTTAGCTTACATTTGAGTCTCAGCAGCGATCCGGTTGCGCCCCGGCAAGGTAATGTATGGCGCCCTTCTTTTTTATCTTCTAACGGTCCTCTTTCAGGTGAAGACTCTGTGATGCAGGACGCCACAACAGCTACAATAGTAGCTAAAAACCTCCTCACTCCGAAAGATAGTAGCCTGCTGTCAGGACGGTCCGATGAGTTGGCCGTTCAAGAGTCCCTCGCACTTAGTGTTCAGTGTGCGAGTTCTGTGTCCAACATGGGCCAACGCCTGCTTGCTCGGTCCCGCCAAGTGGAATCGTTGATGGCAGAGGTGGAAAGACTTAAGCAAGAGATCCAGCAGCTTAAGTACGAGAATAGAAGTTTGCATGTGCTTGCAAATAACTATTCGTCGGGGATGAAGAGGAAGCTTGATGAGCTGCAAGAATCTGAGGGTCGAATTCACAGTGACCGTCAAAGGCTTGCGTCTTATCTCCAGATGCACCTTTTTCCTGGGTCATCCAGCGCTTGGCCAAGTATTGAGGCCTGGAATGCTCTAGCTCCGATGCCTCCCGCTCCGATGGCTTCCGCTCCGATGCCTCCCGCTTCTATGCCTCCCGCTTCTATGCCTTCCGCTTCTGCGCCTCGTAGTGGGGCTTCACGCAAACAACCTTTGTGAAGCTCCACCTTTCTCCATGTTTAGTATCTTTCTATCTCTTTTTTTATTTTTTTATTTTTTATTTTTTTATTTTTTTTTTTATTAACATAAATAAAATCAAACGGCATGGAATTGGTCCTTGAATGGAAGGTGATACTTGAAGTGAACCGGCAATGGTTTGAATTCTAGTGTAGGTGCCTGATTCATAAAAAACAGCAAGTTAGTATAAAATGTAAAGGAATTTGAAAAAAACTTACTTGTTTTGTCCGACAAGAACTCAATGACAAACACCACTCCTTTGAAAGTTTCAGGGATATTGGACTTAGCCAGATTGCAAGTGATGGTTATGACTTGTCCAATGTCATCAAATTTAACTTCTTTGGATTTTGTGGTTTCAAGAACGTCCTCTTTGATGAATTCATGACATTCCCTACTTGTCACCTTTGAAAGGGCTTCCAAGATGTCTTTTTCACCTTCTTCTTCCTTGGAAGTCATGAATCTGCAAGGAATAGGGATACTTGTTGGAACGGGGTTAAAAATAATGAAATTTGGAACAACCATACCTGTATTAGATGGCATAGGAGCAATAGGTGCCTCCGGTAAAGGTGTTTCCACCCTTTCCATGGGTTGGGTGTATTCCTCTTCCTTGTGATTTGATTTTGATGGTTGAGGGTCCGTTCCAACCTCCTTGTCACTTCTCAACATGATAGCATTGGTGTTTTCAAATTCTCCCTTCTGATTTGCAATGGTTGAACTAGGGAGTTCGCCTTGGTCTCGAAACTGTCCTACGAACTCCGCGATCTGCCCAATTTGCTTATCCAAGTGGTCCAACCTTTGTGGTGGCTGCATAGGCGTTGAATAGAACTCCTCATATGGCTGCCAATATCCTTCTTGTTGAGCCTCATTGTGTTGATTTTGTGAGCCCTGCACCAAACAAATTAATTCATTAAGCTTTTGATTATAATCTATTGACGAACTTGAGTTTGGTTGGGCATATTGAATATGAGGTTGTGGTGGCTGCCAATATCCTCCTTGTTGAGCATTTTGAGGTTCCCACCACATAGAGTTTGAATGATCACTCCAATCCGAATTGTAAGTATTGGAAAACACGTTATTCCTTGATTGAAGATTAGATATATCAACTCTTTGCATTTGGGACCTTTCCATGAGCTGTGACAAAAGAGAAGCGTTATCAAGTGCCATGTTGTTCTTAACAAACAAAACACAAATGAAAACTAAATCTAAAAGACAATACAGAAACAAACAATCCAAGGGATTAGCAAATTTTCTAATCCCCGGCAACGGCGCCAAAATTTGATGCGAAAATAGCTTAAAGGACAAAAATAACTAAAGAAACATAACGTAAATGCACGAGAACAAGCCATTTAAGTCGCATGAATATGCTCCTATCAAATACCCCCACACTTATCTTTTGCTAGTCCTCGAGCAAAACAAAACAACAAAAGAACACGAAACTAGACAAAACGAACAAAACACAACCTACACCTTCCAACAATCGTCTCACGGATTTCTAATGCACATGACAAGTTAAAAATCATTATTCCCACAGATTTTAGCCATCTTTACACTTAAGTACATTCTTAATCATAGTCACCACATACTAGTTCACAATTAAGCATTTAAAACACATTTCGAATGTAGTAACATGCCTTAGAGAATTTCCTCAATTCCTTACTAGAATGCACTCTATTTTCACACAGATTTTCTGACTACACACCCTACACTAGTTATATGTGAGAGATTGATGTAAACATGAAAGACTAGCATCTCACATATGTTATAACAAAGAAAGCATTTTCTGGATTTACGATAATGACATGAATATGATCTCATGAATGGAATGCTACTACTTAGAATGAGAACCAGTGATTCCATAAGCTCATATCAATTCCAAACTCCACATATTGAATACATAACATCAAGATAGAAGTCACGGGTTGTAATGGGGCTTGGGGTGTGTGGCTAACAAAGAAGGGATATGGAAAACAAAGGTTCTTAAAGAAATAGCGAGCAAAGCATTTGAATCATCTTAGAATTCACTTTTGAATGAAAACTCAACTTTTGATCAAAAAGGGATAACAAGCTCTTTCTTTTCTTTTCTGTTTTTCTTTCTCATATGTTTTTCACAATTTTTTTTTTCTTTTCTTTTTCTTTTTCTTTTGGATCTCAAAACATACATATAAACGTAAGAACAAACTTTTACTCCCCACACTCATTTTCTTGCATAATGTAACTCAAAAGGAATTCATTTAAGTCATGCTCACTATACTTTAAGAACAAGGGTATAGGAAAGTCCTACTCTAGGCTAGGTAAGGGGTGATGTGGTTAGCAAAGAAAATAGGCTAAACGAGGCTCAACAGGGTTAAAACTAATATCAAATACGAAATATGGGAAGTAAGGCTATTTGGTTATGGTGGCAACTACACAACTTCATCTTGATATATGTTATGCAATTCAATGTCATGCTTTGAATGAAACGGATATAAGTTCTAGCATTTAGTTCTATCATGATACAATTGCATTCTAAGTAACAACCAAGCAAGGAATAATGAGATCATGCAACAACTTTAGAAAACAAAGAATCACAGAAAATAACTCTCCAAAGAAGGTAATGGCTCGAGTCTCACAGGGTTGTAGCGTTTGTTTGAGTTCCTTCCTTCAAGCATGTTACAAAAACGAATTTTTTCTTTTATGATTGCATGTGAAGTCATACATTATAACCATAACCAAGCATATACCAAGAGTAAATCAAACTTTTCTCTATGTTTATAACTCTTTTTAACCGTCATGCAATTACAAACCAAATCCTTATCATTGTGTTGGAAGGTACCCTAAGACACAAACACACAAAAACGACTCAAAACACTCTTTTTAGGCTTTTTAAAACATGTTTTTCAAATTTTTATGTGATTTTCGGAGTTATAAAAACAAAACATACTAAAACACTCTAAAACAACTTAAAAACACCTTAAAACAGCAAGGAACAACATTTAAAGTTATGGGTGATAAAATCCCACGAATTTGCATCAAATATACTTAGTTACCCCCCCCCCCCCCAACACTTAAATCAAACATTGTCCTCAATGTTTTAAGCATAGATTCACACAAAACATAAGTAAACACACAAAAAGCACTTAAACATATTAAACATGGCAGAATGTAATTAACAAGGAGAAGAGTTTAGAGACGCAAATCTGGTTATGGAGTGTAAATTCCATCTTCTCCTTGGTGATTGCATTGAGGCTTGATTTTGTTGATTCCACAGGGGTTCCTCCCATCATTGATTTTCCTTTGTGCTACTCTTGAACTGGGCAGCAGGATTCTTTCGGTCTCCCCCGAAGGTCTGAGCTTACTCCTTTGGTCTGTTTCTTTGTTCAATCTTTCCAATTCGTATTGAAAAGGGTTGGAGGATAACTCAGCCTTTGTTTGTCTCCACATGCTTCAATGTATCATTTTCACTTGCCTTGCTTGCTCCCCTTGCCGAAGTGGTCCCTTTTCCGGAAGTGTGTCAACCGTTGAAGATGACTACTCGAGAGCAACGCTAGGTAAGCAATCAGGAATGGATTCCAGGCAGTCGGTTCCAGAACAGAAGACTGACTCCAAGTGCCTCTGATTGCTTTCGTTTACTTTGCCATGCGAGTAATAACAAGGACAAAGGAAAGGACAGGGAAAGAGCATGATATGAGACACTTTTGCTTTAGACCTTGATGATATGAGATACCTTTGCTTTTGAAGAAACGGCGAATGAAGCAGCACATGTATTTGTTGTGGTTGTCTCCACATGCTTCGATCGACCGTTTCCTTCTGCGTTATTTGTACTCCAGGTTTCTGGTATCTTCTTTGGGGGAGAAAAAATTCAGTATTTCAAGAGGCTTTGCTGGGAGTGCGCCCTCAGAGGTGAGGAAGAGTTGGGCATTTTCTTCAGGTCTGCCTTGCCAAAAAAAAATGAAGGTCGACATATATAGAGATAATATCAAGTGGTGGTACTGTTCTTTTACCCTTGTCGACAAACGTTTTGATCCCGCAAATCCGGCTTTTTGAAATAGTGGCGCCTCTTCGATTTCTGAACGACGCCCCTTCGATTTCTGAACGACGCCCCTTCGATTTCTGAGCAGGCGCCCCTTCGATTTCTGAGCAGGCGCCCCTTCGCTTTCTGAACGACACGTAGTAGTGCGGATGCGGCTCCTTTTGACAAAGCTGCACGCGTTTTCTGAAAAGCAGAGAAAGCGTCGCCGAACTTTGCGCTTGTCGGCTAAAGATGTGTAGTTGTGATGATGGCCTCCACGTGTTGTCTGAAAAGAAGAAATCTTTTGACAAAGTTGAACGCGTCTTCTAAAAAGCCGAGAAAGCGTCGCCTAAATTACGCCGGAAATTCCGGCCTTTTGAATCGGTGGACGCGTCGCCTTGGCTTTTTATAGAGCTATCGATCACCACAACAAACACACTCTGAAGAATTGCCATTCTTGAAAATCGACTCCGGCCCTTTGAGAATTAACTCCATCCACCCCATCTCTTTGAACACTTTTGAAAAATGGCAAACCCATCGAACCTTAGCTTAGAATTGAGTCTCAGTAGTGATACGGGCGCGCCGCGTCAAGGTAACGTATGGCGCCCTTCTTTCTTATCTTCTAACGGTCCTCTCACAGGTGAAGACTGATGCTAGTTTTATACGCACACAAATTAAACCCTCTTTTCGTCAAATTGTAGTATATGTATAAGTAGGGATCGTTCTGGACCGGGGATTAGGAGGGATTGTTAACCACTTGGATTTGACTCAAAAACGTAAAATAACAATATGAAACACTATACTAGACTCAAAGAATTCAAAACTAAACTTTAAAACACTAAGATAAACCAAAAGACTCAAAACAACACAAACACACTCAAATCTGCCTAAAAACCACTTTCTGGGCAGAATGGAGCACAAACACAAATTTGGACGAAATTAAGTAATAACTTGACTCAAGAACGTAAAAACACAATATAAAACACTAAACTAACTTAAAGAATGTAAAACTAAACACTTAAAACATTAAAACAAACCAAAAGACTCAAACATCACCCAAAACACTCAAAACTGCCTTAAAATCACTTTCTGGGCAGTTTTGAGCACTTTGGTGAATTTGGACGAAATTGGGAAATAAATTGAATCAAAACACTTAGAAACATAAACTAAGACACTTTCTAACTAAATTGGACAATAAAGTAAAGGGGGATTGAGGTTTATACGAAATTAAATTAAATTGCACAGATTGTAAATTAAAGCAAAATGTAAATGTGAATGTGTGATAGAATTGAATGGAATTGAAATGAATGAATGCTAGCTAAGGGGTTCATCTTCACATATGTTACACTTGCATAATAAAATGATTTCCAATTGCATTTCAATAAACCATGAAACTCAACACCCGGGGTTAACCGTGATGCACTAATTAACCTTCAAATCTTCCTAACGTTATTGAATTGGATGGGTTAGCGCATACAACAATTCAAAACATTCCCCACAAGTCCTCAACATGAATGCATAGAAGAGGTACAAGCAAGAATCATTACGCTCTATGAAAATTATAAGTGTTGACGAGGCATTCGTTACTATGGAATACGCATGAAACTTATGCCAAGAATTTGTTTAACGCGATTGTTTATAAGCAACCTCCACTACTTGTGAATATAAGTTCGTAACTATTAGGTGAAACTCACTTATATTCTAGCGTCATATTCATGCATGAAAATTAAGTGTGCACTCTCAATGAACATACATAAATAAGTTATCAATCAAACAGTTAAACGAATTGAATCCACAACTTATGAAACGCAATTAGAAGTATTCAAATCAAAATGCAAGCATAAACATATATTCGAATCACCCCCTAACCAAGGGGGGTTTAGTTCCTCATGGTACAAAACAAAGAGAATCAAAGAAACACCTAAACATTCCAACAACTCAAACTTGAATTGTATGAACGTTTAGGCCCTCTTATCTTCCATTCCTCATTCGTACAAAACAAAGAGTATTGAAATTAAACGTTGAAATCAAAGAAACACCTAAACATTCCAACAACTCAAACTTGAATTGTATGAACGTTTAGGCACTCTTCTCTTCCTCTTCGTTGTAGCACAAGGTCTAGGGATAGTTTGATGGTGTGAATGGTTTGGGGAGTGGTGGAAATGGAAGGATGGTGTTTGGATTGTAAGGGAGAGCACGGCACAAAGATGGTTTGATGGTCTACATTTCTGCAATGGATGAGTTTATGAATGGAATGGATGGACTTTGTGAAGGGCATGATAGGAGCATATTTACGCACCTTAGTTTAGCTTGTTCTTGTGCATTTATAGTGTTTTTCCTTAGTAAAGTAGTCTTTTAAGCTAGTTTTATGTATTTTCAGGTTGTAAGGGCAAAGTATGCAAAAGGATGCATTTTGGAGCCTTTTGGAGCAAATTAGAGCTTGGAATGGACATCATATGCTTGGAGCCAAGAGGATGGACGAAATTGAAGACTTGAAGATGATGATTCCTACTTGAAGAAGGTTTCCTAGTTGAAGTAGGAAAGTCCATGATGGAAGATGGTTTCCTAGTTGAATTAGGATTCCTAGTTAAAATGGGTTTCCTAGTTGAATTAGGATTCCTAGAAGAATGAAGATTCCTACTCAAATAAGGTTTCCTACTTGATGAAGGAAAGTCAAAATCCAAATGGTCTCAAGTGAAGCAACAAAGAAGTTTTCCAAGTCCAAGAAGGAAAAGGAGTCCAAGATGAAGAAGGAATGATGAAGACAAGGTTTCCTAATCCTAATAGGCAAAGTTTCCAAGTGCAATGAGGAGTCGTTATCCATTTAGGGCACCTTATCCATTTAGGACACCTTATCCTAATCCTATAGGGATGCCATGCACTTTACCTTATCTTGGAGGGTTTCTAGAAGCCTTAGATGCCCTATCCTATCTTTGCCGTGGGTTTTATCCAAATCCCCTTAGTTTTTAGGCTTTCTAGAAGCCCTAACATTATCCCTACAAAGGTGCTGCACCCTTATCTCTTTTTCCCTACAAATTTGGCCCTTAAAACATGATTCTAGGAACCTTATCTTATCTCCTACAAAAGTGGCGCCCCAAATCCTTCTAGAAAGCTGATTTCCCTTGCCTTGCAAGGCATTCTAGAAGCCTTATCACCTTATCTCCTTACCTGCTGCACCTAGGAAGCATTATCCCTTTCTATTTCTGATTTCTAAGCCTATTTCCTTGTGGATTTGGGTTATTCAAGTCCATATCTGATTACCCTAGGGTTTTAAGTGCCTATATATACTCATATTAACCCCTAGATCAGATCACCACCTCTCATACACATTCATTAATTCCAGAAATTCGTCCAACCCTCTCCACACCCTTGCCGCAGCCACCAAACACCTTTCTCCTTAGTTTTAAGCTTTGCCGCACCATCCCCTTCCCCTAAACACTACTACACCCCTCCATAACCATGCATCCATACACCTAAGGCCCTAAACCTGTCCCTAGACCTTTGCCGCACCAAGGAGGAGGAGAAGGAAGCTCGGAAGTTCATGCAATTCAAGTTCGCGTCGCTGGAATTTCTAGGTGTTTCTTTTCCTTTGAATTCAATGTTTAATTTCAATTCTCTTTGTTTTGTGCGTATGAGGAACTAAACCCCCCCTTGGCTAGGGGGGGATTCGAAACCATGAACATACTTGCTATATGATTTGATTACTTCTAATTGCGTTTCATAAGTTGTGAATTCAATTTACTTATCTATGTGAATTACATTGATTTGTGTGTGTTGGTTGAGAGTGCACGCTTAATTATCATGCATAAATTGGATGCTAAGATATAAGGAAATTTCACCTAATCGTTATGGAATTATATTCACAAGTAGTAAAGGTTGATGATCTCAATCGCGTTAAGTAAATTCTTGGCATAAGTTTCATGCAATCATAGTAACAAGTGCTTCGTCAATGCTTATGGTTTTCATAGAACTTAATGATTCTTGCTTGTATCTCTATTATGCAATCATGTAGGGGACTTGTGGGGAATGTTTGATGCGAGATTTATACGCACACAAATTAAACCCTCTTTTCGTCAAATTATAGTATATGTATAAGTAGGGATCGTTCTGGACCGGGGATTAGGAGGGATTGTTAATCACTTGGATTTGACTCAAAAACGTAAAAACACAATATAAAACACTAAACTAGACTCAAAGAATGTAAAACTAAACTTTAAAACACTAAGACAAACCAAAGACTCAAAATGCTTTTAAAAACACAAACTAAAATGATTTCTAACTAAATTGACATTAAAGTAAAGGGGGATTTAAGTTTATATGAAAATTGAAATAACGAAACAAGTTAAATAAACTAGACAGAATGTAAATATGAAATTGATGAAATGGAATGAATGGATGATAGAATAGCTAAGGGGGTCATCTCCACATATGTTACACTTGCATAATAAAAAGATTTCCAATTGCATTTCAATAAATTATGAATTCTCATCACCCCAAGTTAATTAGGTCCGCTTAAATTAACCGTCAAGTTTTCCTTAAGTTAATGAATTGGATGGGTTAGCGCAACGCAATTCACAACATTCTCCAAAAGTCCTTTACGTGAACAGCACAATAAAGATACAATCAAAGATCATTAAGCATTATGAAAACTATAAGTGTTGACGAGGCATTCGTTACTATGATGAGCATGAAACTCGTGCCAAGAATTCATTTAACGCGATTGTTTATAAGCAACCTCCACTACTTGTGAATATAAGTTCATAACGATTAGGTGAAAATCACTTATATTCTAGCGTCATATTCATGCATGAAAATTAAGCGCGCATTCTTAATAAACATACATAAATAAGTTATCAATCAAACGGTTAAACAAATTGAATCAACAACTTATGAAATGCAATTAGAAGTAATCAAATCAAAATGCAAGCATAAACATATATTTCGAATCACCCCCTAGCTAAAGGGGGTTTAGTTTATTATAACTTTGAAATCAAAGAAATACCTAAACATTCCAACAACTCAAACTTGAATTGTATGAACGTTTAGGCACTCTTCTCTTCCATTCCTCATACGTACAAACAAAGAGGATTGAATTTAAACATTGAAATCAAAGAAACACCTAAACATTCCAACAACTCAAACTTGAATTGTATGAACGTTTAGGCACTCTTCTCTTCCTCGTTGTTGTAGCACAAGGTCTAAGGATAGTTTGATGGTGTGAATGGTTTGGGGAGTGGTGGAAATGGAAAGATGGTTTTTGGATTACAAGGGAAATGGAAAAATGGTGTGTTGTGTATGAAATGAGATGTCCATGAATGAATGAATGCAAGGGTATTTATAGGAGTAGTGGAGGGAACATATGGCTATGTCATTTGTAGGTGAAGTAGGTGGATGTTGTAGGTGAAGTAGGTGGATGTTGTAGGTGAAGTGGATGTTGTAGGTGAAGTAGGTGGATGTTGTAGGTGAAGTAGGTGGAGAGTAGGTGGATGTTGTAGGTGAAGTGGATGTTGTAGGTGAAGTAGGTGGATGTTATGTTAAGTGATAAGTGATAAGTGATATGATATGTGGTTATGATATGATAAGTGGTTAAGTGGTGATGATAAGTGATAAGTGATTAAGTGATATGATATGTGGTGATGATAAGTGATAAGTGCATGTGGGTTAACTAATGAAGGAAATGCATGTGCAATGACAATGTGTTAGAATGGATGTGTGTTATGCATGGCATGATTGGGATTAGGAAAGGTTTAAATGTCCTAAAACTAAAGAGAACAAGGTTCCAACACTTTGGCTCCAATTAGGTCTTCAATTTCGTCCAACACTTTGGCTTCAAGCATAAGCTATCCGTCCTTAGCCCAAAAGTGCTCCAAAAGTCTCCAAAATGCATCTTTTTGCTCCTTTAGCCCTTTGGACCTACAAACACACGAAAATAGCTTAAAGTACTAAAATAACTAAAGAAACATAACGTAAATGTACGAGAACAAGCCATTTAAGTCGCATAAATATGCTCCTATCAAATACCCCCACACTTAGCTTTTGCTAGTCCTCGAGCAAAACAGAAAAATAAAACAAAAAGAACAAAACACAACCTACACCTTCCAACAATCGTATCAGGGACTTCCAATGCACATGACAAGTTAAAAATCATTATTCTCACAGATTTGAGCCATCTTTACACTTAAGTACATTCTTAATCATAGTCACCACATACTAGTTCACAATTAAGCATTTAAAACCATGTTTTGAATGTAGTAACATGCCTTAGAGAATTCCCTCAATTTCTTACTAGATGTACTCTCGTTTTTCACACAGATTTTCTGACTACACACCCTACACTAGGTATATGTGAGAAGATTGATGTAAACATGTAGACGAACACTCACATATGTTATAATAAGGAAAGCATTTTCTGGAGTTAATAAGCATGTTTAGATATGATCTCATGAATGGAATGCTACTACTTAGACGCGAGAACCAGTGACACCATAAGCTCATACCAAGTTCAAACTCCACAATTGAAATACATAACACTCAATATAGAAGTCAAGGGTTGTAACGGGGCTTGGGGTAATTGGCTAAAAATGAAGGGATATGGAAAACAAAGGTTTTTAAAGAAATAGTGAGCAAAGCATTTGAATCAACTTAGAATTCACTTTTGAATGAAAACTCAACTTTTGAACAAAAAGGGAGAATTTAGACAATTTACGCCCAGAATTGGTGTTTTGGAACCTTTCTTCAATCACTTATTCTTTCATTTTTTTTTTTTTTTTTCAAGCTCTTTTTTTTTTTTTTTTCTTTCTTTCTTTCTTTTCTCTTTTTTTTTTTCTTTTCTTTTGAATCTCAAAACATCAACACTTAAACATTCTCTCCCCCACACTTATTTTCTTTCATAATGTAACTCAAAAGGAATTCAATTAAGTCATGCTCACTATCTTTTAAGAACAAGGGTGGGGATTGTCCTAAACTAGGCTAGGTGAGGAAAATGTGGGTAAACAAAGAAGAAAGGCTAAACAAGGCTCAACGGGGTTAAAACTTACAACATATATGAAGTATGGGAAGTAAGGCTATTTGGCTATGGTGGTGGTCACTACACAACTTCTTCTTGAATATGTGTTATGCAAATCAATAACATGCTTTGAATGAAATGGGCATGAGTTCTAGCATTTAGTTCTATCATGATACAATTGCATTCTAAGTAGCAACCAAGCAAGGAATAATGAGATCATGCAACAACTTTAGAAAATAAAGAATCACAGAAAATAACTCTCCAAAGAAAGTAATGGCTCGAGTCTCACAGGGATGTAGCGTTTGTTTGAGTTTCTTCCTTCAAGCATGTTACAAAAACGAATTTTTTTTTCTTTTATGATTGCATGTGAAGTCATACATTATAACCATAACCAAGCATATACCAAGAGTAAATCAAACTTTTCTCTATGTTTATAACTCTTTCTAACCGTCATGCAATTATAAACCAAATCCTTATCGTTGTGTTGGAAGGTACCCTAAGACACAAACACACACACAAAAACAACTTTAAAACAACTCTTTTTGGGTTTTTCAAAACAATTTTTCAAATTTTTATGGGATTTTCGAATTATAAAACAAAACACACTAAAACACTCTAAAACAACTTAAAAACACTTAAAATAGCAAGGAACAACATTAGAAGTTATGGTGGATAAAACCCTACGAATTTGCATCAAAACACTTTAGTTACCCCCCCACACTTAAATCAAACATTGTCCTCAATGTTTTAAGCATAGATTCACACAAAACATAAGTAAACACACAAAAAGCAACTAAACATATTAAACATGGCATAATGTAATTAACAAAGAGAAGAGTTTAGGGACGCAAATCTGGTTATGGAGTGTAAATTCCCTCTTCTCCTTGGTGATTGCATTGAGGCTTTAATCTTTGTGATTCCACAGGCTTACTCTTGAACTGGTTTCTGCCCATCGTTGATTTTCCTTTGTGCTACTTCTTGAACTGGGCAGCAGGATGGTTCTTTTGGTTTCCCCCGAAGGTCTGAGCTTCCTCCTGTTATCTGTTTCTTTGTTCAATCTTTGCAGGAGTGGTCCCTTCTCTGGAAGTGTATCAACCGTTGAAGATGACTACTCGAAAGCAACGCTAGGTAAGCAATCAGGAATAGATTCCAGGCAGTTGGCTCCAGATCGGAAGACTGACTCCAAGTGCCGGCTGATTGCTTCTTTTACTTTGCCATGCAAGTAAGAACAAGGACAAAGAAAAAGACAGGGAAAGAGCATGATATGAGATACTTTTGCTTTTGACCTTGATGATATGAGATACCTTTGCTTTGAAGAAGCGGTGAATGAATCAGCACATGCTTCAATCCGCCGTTTCCTCCTGGGTCATATGTACTCCAGGCATCTGGTATCATCTTTGGGGAAGAAGAAAGAATTGAGTATTTTGAAAGGCTTTGCTGGGAGTGCGCCCTCAGAGGTGAGGGAGAGTTGGGCATTTTCTTCAGGTTTGCCCTGCCATAAAAGACGAAGGTCGACATATATAGAGATAATATCAAGTGGTGGTACTTTTTACCCTTGTCGACAAACGTTTTGATCCCGCAAATCCGGTTCTTTGAAATAGTGGCGCCTCTTCGATCTTTGAATACGCCTCTTCGATTTCTGAGCAGGCGCCCCTTCGATTTCTGAACGACGCCCCTTCGCTTTCTGAACGACACGTGGTAGTGCAGATGCGGCTCCTTTTGACAAAGCTGCACGCATCTTCTGAAAAGCAGAGAAAGCGTCGCCGAACTTTGCGCTTGTCGGCTAAAGATGTGTAGATGTGATGATGGCCTCCACGTGTTTTCAGCTTTGTCAGAAATCTTTTGACAAAGTTGAACGCGTTTTCTTGAAAAGCCGAGGGGGCGTCGCCTAAATTACGCCGGAAAATCCGGCTCTTTGAATCGGTGGACGCGTCGTCTTGGCTTTTTATAGAGCTATCAATCACCCCAACACACACACTCTGAAGATTTCCCATTCCTGAAACTCGACTCCGGCCCTTTGTGAAATTTTAACTCCATCCACCCCTTCTCTTTGAACACTTTTGAAAAAAATGGCAAACTCATCGAACCTTAGCTTACATTTGAGTCTCAGCAGCGATCCGGTTGCGCCCCGGCAAGGTAATGTATGGCGCCCTTCTTTTTTATCTTCTAACGGTCCTCTTTCAGGTGAAGACTCTGTGATGCAGGACGCCACAACAGCTACAATAGTAGCTAAAAACCTCCTCACTCCGAAAGATAGTAGCCTGCTGTCAGGACGGTCCGATGAGTTGGCCGTTCAAGAGTCCCTCGCACTTAGTGTTCAGTGTGCGAGTTCTGTGTCCAACATGGGCCAACGCCTGCTTGCTCGGTCCCGCCAAGTGGAATCGTTGATGGCAGAGGTGGAAAGACTTAAGCAAGAGATCCAGCAGCTTAAGTACGAGAATAGAAGTTTGCATGTGCTTGCAAATAACTATTCGTCGGGGATGAAGAGGAAGCTTGATGAGCTGCAAGAATCTGAGGGTCGAATTCACAGTGACCGTCAAAGGCTTGCGTCTTATCTCCAGATGCACCTTTTTCCTGGGTCATCCAGCGCTTGGCCAAGTATTGAGGCCTGGAATGCTCTAGCTCCGATGCCTCCCGCTCCGATGGCTTCCGCTCCGATGCCTCCCGCTTCTATGCCTCCCGCTTCTATGCCTTCCGCTTCTGCGCCTCGTAGTGGGGCTTCACGCAAACAACCTTTGTGAAGCTCCACCTTTCTCCATGTTTAGTATCTTTCTTTTTTTATTTTTTATTTTTTATTTTTTATTTTTTTTATTTTTTTTTATTAACATAAATAAAATCAAACGGCATGAAATTGGTCCTTGAATGGAAGGTGATACTTGAAGTGAACGGGCAGTGGTTTGAATTCTAGTGTAGGTGCCTGATTCAAAAAAAATAGCAAGTTAGTATAAAATCTAATGGAATTTGGAAAAAAAAACTTACTTGTTTTGTCCGATAAGAACTCAATGACAAACACCACTCCTTTGAAAGTTTCAGGGATATTGGATTTGGCCAGATTGCAAGTGATGGTTATGACTTGTTCAATGTCATCAAATTTAACTTCTTTGGATTTTGTGGTTTCAAGAACGTCATCTTTGATGAATTCATGACATTCCTTACTTGTCACCTTTGGAAGGGCTTCCAAGATGTCTTTTTCACCTTCTTCTTCCTTGGAAGTCATGAATCTTGGAACAGGGTTAAAAATAATGAAATTTGGAACAACCATACCTGTATTAGATGGCATAGGAGCAATAGGTGCCTCCGGTAAAGGTGTTTCCACCCTTTCCGTGGGTTGGGTGTATTCCTCTTCCTTGTGATTTGATTTTGATGGTTGAGGGTCCGTTCCAACCTCCTTGTCACTTCTCAACATGATTTCCTTGGCAGTTTCAAATTCTCCCTTCGGATTTGCAATGGTTGAACTAGGGAGTTCGCCTTGGTCTCGAAACTGTCCTACGAACTCCGCGATCTGCCCAATTTGCTTATCCAAGTGGTCCAACCTTTGTGGTGGCTGCATAGGCGTTGAATAGAACTCCTCATATGGCTGCCAATATCCTTCTTGTTGAGCCTCATTGTCTTGAATTTGTGAGCCCTGCACCAAACAAATTAATTCATTAAGCTTTTGATTATAATCTATTGACGAACTTGAGTTTGGTTGGGCATATTGAATATGAGGTTGTGGTGGCTGCCAATATCCTCCTTGTTGAGCATTTTGAGGTTCCCACCACATAGAGTTTGAATGATCACTCCAATCCGAATTGTAAGTATTGGAAAACACGTTATTCCTTGATTGAAGATTAGATATATCAACTCTTTGCATTTGGGACCTTTCCATGAGCTGTGACAAAAGAGAAGCGTTATCAAGTGCCATGTTGTTCTTAACAAACAAAACACAAATAAAAACTAAATCTAAAAGACAATACAGAAACAAACAATCCAAGGGATTAGCAAATTTTCTAATCCCCGGCAACGGCGCCAAAATTTGATGCGAGATTTATACGCACACAAATTAAACCCTCTTTTCGTCAAATTATAGTATATGTATAAGTAGGGATCGTTCTGGACCGGGGATTAGGAGGGATTGTTAATCACTTGGATTTGACTCAAAAACGTAAAAACACAATATAAAACACTAAACTAGACTCAAAGAATGTAAAACTAAACTTTAAAACACTAAGACAAACCAAAGACTCAAAATGCTTTTAAAAACACAAACTAAAATGATTTCTAACTAAATTGACATTAAAGTAAAGGGGGATTTAAGTTTATATGAAAATTGAAATAACGAAACAAGTTAAATAAACTAGACAGAATGTAAATATGAAATTGATGAAATGGAATGAATGGATGATAGAATAGCTAAGGGGGTCATCTCCACATATGTTACACTTGCATAATAAAAAGATTTCCAATTGCATTTCAATAAATTATGAATTCTCATCACCCCAAGTTAATTAGGTCCGCTTAAATTAACCGTCAAGTTTTCCTTAAGTTAATGAATTGGATGGGTTAGCGCAACGCAATTCACAACATTCTCCAAAAGTCCTTTACGTGAACAGCACAATAAAGATACAATCAAAGATCATTAAGCATTATGAAAACTATAAGTGTTGACGAGGCATTCGTTACTATGATGAGCATGAAACTCGTGCCAAGAATTCATTTAACGCGATTGTTTATAAGCAACCTCCACTACTTGTGAATATAAGTTCATAACGATTAGGTGAAAATCACTTATATTCTAGCGTCATATTCATGCATGAAAATTAAGCGCGCATTCTTAATAAACATACATAAATAAGTTATCAATCAAACGGTTAAACAAATTGAATCAACAACTTATGAAATGCAATTAGAAGTAATCAAATCAAAATGCAAGCATAAACATATATTTCGAATCACCCCCTAGCTAAAGGGGGTTTAGTTTATTATAACTTTGAAATCAAAGAAATACCTAAACATTCCAACAACTCAAACTTGAATTGTATGAACGTTTAGGCACTCTTCTCTTCCATTCCTCATACGTACAAACAAAGAGAATTGAATTTAAACATTGAAATCAAAGAAACACCTAAACATTCCAACAACTCAAACTTGAATTGTATGAACGTTTAGGCACTCTTCTCTTCCTCGTTGTTGTAGCACAAGGTCTAAGGATAGTTTGATGGTGTGAATGGTTTGGGGAGTGGTGGAAATGGAAAGATGGTTTTTGGATTACAAGGGAAATGGAAAAATGGTGTGTTGTGTATGAAATGAGATGTCCATGAATGAATGAATGCAAGGGTATTTATAGGAGTAGTGGAGGGAACATATGGCTATGTCATTTGTAGGTGAAGTAGGTGGATGTTGTAGGTGAAGTAGGTGGATGTTGTAGGTGAAGTGGATGTTGTAGGTGAAGTAGGTGGATGTTGTAGGTGAAGTAGGTGGAGAGTAGGTGGATGTTGTAGGTGAAGTGGATGTTGTAGGTGAAGTAGGTGGATGTTATGTTAAGTGATAAGTGATAAGTGATATGATATGTGGTTATGATATGATAAGTGGTTAAGTGGTGATGATAAGTGATAAGTGATTAAGTGATATGATATGTGGTGATGATAAGTGATAAGTGCATGTGGGTTAACTAATGAAGGAAATGCATGTGCAATGACAATGTGTTAGAATGGATGTGTGTTATGCATGGCATGATTGGGATTAGGAAAGGTTTAAATGTCCTAAAACTAAAGAGAACAAGGTTCCAACACTTTGGCTCCAATTAGGTCTTCAATTTCGTCCAACACTTTGGCTTCAAGCATAAGCTATCCGTCCTTAGCCCAAAAGTGCTCCAAAAGTCTCCAAAATGCATCTTTTTGCTCCTTTAGCCCTTTGGACCTACAAACACACGAAAATAGCTTAAAGTACTAAAATAACTAAAGAAACATAACGTAAATGTACGAGAACAAGCCATTTAAGTCGCATAAATATGCTCCTATCAATGTTTTGGGTTGTCGTATGCAATCATCCAATTCAATAACGTTAGGAAAATCTGAAGGTTAATTTAAGCGAACCTAATTAACTTGGGGCGTTGAGAATTCATGGGTTATTGAAAAGCAATTGGAAATCGTTTTATATGCAAGTATAACATGTGTGGAGATGAACCCCTTAGCTAGCTTCCCATCCATTCAATTCCATCAAATTCGTTTTACAATCTGTTCTAATTTAAAAAGTTTGTTTTGTTTTTAAATTCGTCCAAAACAAATCCCCCTTTACTTTGTTGAGTCATAGTAGTTAGAAATCACTTTAGTTGTGTTTTTAAGTGTCTTAGGTCAAAGTAAAACCAATTTTCGTCCAAAGTTGTGTCTAGTGTTCAAAACTGCCCAGATTGTGTTTTTAAGGCAGTTTTGAGTGTTTTAGTGCTGTTTTGAGTCTTTTGGTTTGTTTTGGTGTTTTAAAGTTTAGTTTTGCATTCTTTGAGTCTAGTATAGTGTTTTAAACTTGTTTTTACGTATTTGAGTCAGTTTCCAAGTGATTAACAATCCCTCCTAATCCCCGGTCCAGAACGATCCCTACTTACATTCTTCACTACAATTGATAAAAAGAGGGTTTAATTTGTGTGCGTATAATTCTCGCATCAAATTTTGGCGCCGTTGCCGGGGATTAGCAACTTTGCTAATCCCTTGGATTGTTATTTTCGTTTTTCTTATTAGATCAGATTCTTATGTTATTTTGTTTCTTGTTTTAGGTACTTGTTTATGACTCGGAGTTCTAATCCGGTTCACGAACATATTTTAGACTTTGACGACGATTTTGAGCGTGAGTTGAGACGTAAGAGGAAGAACCCGGAACCTAGTGAATCAAGTGCAAGTTCCGAGTCCGTCTCTGAATTTGAAGAAGAAGTGGAAGACATGGCAGCGGACAACCGAACAATCAAGGAGCTTTCCGCTTCGGGATTGGCCAATGCCGCACCCTTGTGCATCCAATACCCAAGGGCGGCTCAAGACAAGACAGCCGAGTTCGAATTGAAGTCAAGCCTGTTACATCACATTCCGAAGTACCATGGGCTATCCATGGAAGATCCGAACAAGCATTTGAAGGAGTTTGAAGTCGTTTGCTCAAGCATGACTCCGGTGAACGTAGATGAGAGCATCTTGAAGATGAAGGCCTTTCCCTTTTCTCTCCAAGAGAAAGCGAAAGATTGGTTGTACGAGTTGGCTCCCGGAACGGTCACATCATGGGAGAGCATGAAACGGGCTTTCTTGGAGAAGTTTTTCCCAACTTCTCGAGTCATCCTCCTACGAAAAAGGATAAGTGGAATTCAACAAGATGAAGGTGAATCCTTTCCTACTTATTATGAACGTTTTAAATCTCTTGTTGCTTCATGTCCACAGCATCAAATGAAGGAGGAACTACTTCTACAATACTTTTACGAGGGACTACTACCTATTGAACGTCAAATGCTAGATGCCTCAGCGGGAGGAGCCTTGGTGGACAAGACCCCCACGGCTGCAAAGACCTTGATTGCTAATCGAGCATTTTATGCTCAACAATACGAAGGCGTTGGACAGAGGAGTACCCCACGGCAACACCAAGTCAATGAGGTAAGTGATGCGTGATTTATACGCACACAAATTAAACCCTCTTTTTGTCAAATTTGTAGTATAAGTGCAAGTAGGGATCGTTCTGGAACGGGGATTAGGAGGGATTGTTAATCACTTGGATTTGACTAAAAAAAAAAACAAAATAAAATACTATACTAGACTCAAATATTGCAAAACTAAACTTTAAAACACTAAAACAAACCAAAAGATTCAAACAAGTTCAAAAGACTCAAAACTCTTAAAAACACAAACTAAATTGATTTTTAACTAATTTGAAATTAAAGTAAAGGGGGATTTAGATTTTAACGAAATTAAACTAAATGAACAAATTGCAAATTAAAGCAGAATGTAAATATGAAAATGATAAAATGGAATGAATGGATGATAGAATAGCTAAGGGGTTCATCTCCATACAGGTTACACTTGCATAATAAAATGATTTCCAATTGCATTTCAATAAATTATGAAACTCATCACCCCGGGTTAATTAGGTCCGCTTAAATTAACCGTCAAGTTTTCCTTAAGTTAATGAATTGGATGATTGCATACGACAACCCAAAGCATTCCCCACAAGTTCCCTACATGAATTGCATAATAGAGATACAAGCAAGAATCATTAAGTTCTTTGAAAACTATAAGTGTTGACGAGGCATTCGTTACTATGATTGCATGAAACTTATGCCAAGAATTTATTTAACGCGATTGTTTATAAGCAACCTCCACTACTTGTGAATATAAGTTCATAACGATTAGGTGAAACTCACTTATATTCTAGCGTCATATTCATGCATGAAAATTAAGCGTGCACTCTCAATAAACATACATAAATAGGTTATCAATCAAACGGTTAAACAAATTGAATCCACAACTTATGAAATGCAATTAGAAGTAATCAAATCAAAATGCAAGCATAAACATATATTTCGAATCACCCCCTAGCTAAGGGGGGGTTTAGTTCCTCATACAAAACAAAGAGAATTAAAATTAAACATTGAAATCAAAGAAACACCTAAACATTCCAACAACTCAAACTTGAATTGTATGAACGTTTAGGCCCTCTTCTCTTCCTCTTTATTGTAGCATAAGGTTGATAGGAGCATATTCATGCGACTTAAATAGCTTGTTCTCGTACATTTACGTTATGTTTCTTTAGTTATTTTAGTACTTTAAGCTATTTTCGTGTGTTTGTAGGTCCAAAGGGCTAAAGGAGCAAAAAGATACATTTTGGAGACTTTTGGAGCACTTTTGGGCTAAGGACGGATAGCTTATGCTTGAAGCCAAAGTGTTGGACGCAATTGAAGACCTAATTGGAGCCAAAGTGTTGGAACCTTGTTCTCTTTAGTTTTAGGACATTTAAACCTTTCCTAATCCCAATCATGCCATGCATAACACACATCCATTCTAACACATTGTCATTGCACATGCATTTCCTTCATTAGTTAACCCACATGCACTTATCACTTATCATCACCACATATCATATCACTTAATCACTTATCACTTATCATCACCACTTAACCACTTATCATATCATAACCACATATCATATCACTTATCACTTATCACTTAACATATCATCCACCTACTTCACCTACAACATCCACCTACTTCACCTACAACATCCACCTACTTCACCTACATCCATCCACTTCACCTACAACATCCACCTACTTCACCTACAACATCCACCCACTTCACCTACAACATCCACCCACTTCACCTACAACATCCACCCACTTCACCTACAACATCCACCTACTTCACCTACAACATCCACTTCACCTACAACATCCACCTACTTCACCTACAACATCCACTTCACCTACAACATCCACCTACTTCACCTACAACATCCACCTACTTCACCTACAAATGACATAGCCATATGTTCCCTCCACTACTCCTATAAATACCCTTGCATTCATTCATTCATAAACATCTCATTTCATACACAACACACCATTTTTCCATTTCCCTTGTAATCCAAACACCATTTTTCCATTCCCCTTCCACTTCTACACCACTCCTCATCCATTTCCATAATCCCCCAAACCTCACCTTAGACCTTGTGCTACAACAACGAGGAAGATAAGAGGGCCTAAACGTTCATACAATTCAAGTGTGAGTTGTTGGAATGTTTAGGTGTTTCTTTGATTTCAAAGTTTAAATTTAATTCTCTTTGTTTTGTACGTATGAGGAATGGAAGAGAAGAGTGCCTAAACGTTCATACAATTCAAGTTTGAGTTGTTGGAATGTTTAGGTGTTTCTTTGATTTCAAAGTTTAAATTTAATTCTCTTTGTTTTGTACGTATGAGGAATGGAAGAGAAGAGTGCCTAAACGTTCATACAATTCAAGTTTGAGTTGTTGGAATGTTTAGGTGTTTCTTTGATTTCAAAGTTATGATAAACTAAACCCCCCTTTAGCTAGGGGGTGATTCGAAATATATGTTTATGCTTGCATTTTGATTTGATTACTTCTAATTACGTTTCATAAGTTGTGAATTCAATTTGTTTAACTGTTTTATTGATAACCTATTTATGTATGTTTATTGAGAGTGCACACTTAATTTTCATGCATGAATTTGACGCTAGAATATAAGTGAATTTCACCTAATCGTTATGAACTTATATTCACAAGTAGTGGAGGTTGCTTATAAACAATCGCGTTAAACGAATTCTTGGCATAAGTTTCATGCAATCATAGTAACGAATGCCTCGTCAACACTTATAGTTTTCATAATGCTTAATGATCTTTGATTGTATCTTTATTGTGCTGTTCACGTAAAGGACTTTTGGAGAATGTTGTGAATTGCGTTGCGCTAACCCATCCAATTCATTAACTTAAGGAAAACTTGACGGTTAATTTAAGCGGACCTAATTAACCCGGGGTGATGAGTTTAATAATTTATTGAAATGTAATTGGAAATCTTTTTATTATGCAAGTGTAACATATGTGGAGATGACCCCCTTAGCTATTCTATCATCCATTCATTCCATTTCATCAATTTCATATTTACATTCTGTCTAGTTTATTTAACTTGTTTCGTTATTTCAATTTTCGTATAAACTTAAATCCCCCTTTACTTTAATGTCAATTTAGTTAGAAATCATTTTAGTTTGTGTTTTTAAAAGCATTTTGAGTCTTTGGTTTGTCTTAGTGTTTTAAAGTTTAGTTTTACATTCTTTGAGTCTAGTATAGTGTTTTAAAGTTTAGTTTTACATTCTTTGAGTCTAGTTTAGTGTTTTATATTGTGTTTTTACGTTTTTGAGTCAAATCCAAGTGATTAACAATCCCTCCTAATCCCCGGTCCAGAACGATCCCTACTTGCACCTATACTACAATTGATAAAAAGAGGGTTTAATTTGAGGGCCTAAACGTCCAGAACGATCCCTAATTTTAATTCTCTTTGTTTTAATTCTCGCACCTCATACAAAACAAAGAGAATTAAAATTAAACATTGAAATCAAAGAAACACCTAAACATTCCAACAACTCAAACTTGAATTGTATGAACGTTTAGGCCCTCTTCTCTTCCTCTTTATTGTAGCATAAGGTCTAAGGATAGTTGGTTTGGGGGAATGGAAGTGTGGAATGGAGTGAGGAGTGATGGAAATGGAAAGATGGTTGGTGTTTGGATTATAAGGGAAGGGGGACTCACAGCAATGAGGGAATGGAAGTGTTTGTGGTGTGTTGTGTATGAAAATGAGATGTCCCTGAATGAATGAATGCAAGGGTATTTATAGGAGTAGTGGAGGGAACATATGGCTATGTCATTTGTAGGTGAAGTAGGTGGATGTTGTAGGTGAAGTAGGTGGATGTTGTAGGTGAAGTGGATGTTGTAGGTGAAGTAGGTGGATGTTGTAGGTGAAGTAGGTGGATGTTGTAGGTGAAGTGGGTGGATGTTGTAGGTGAAGTGGGTGGATGTTGTAGGTGAAGTAGGTGGATGTTGTAGGTGAAGTGGATGTTGTAGGTGAAGTAGGTGGATGTTATGTTAAGTGATAAGTGATATGATATGTGGTTATGATATGATAAGTGGTTAAGTGGTGATGATAAGTGATAAGTGATTAAGTGATATGATATGTGGTGATGATAAGTGATAAGTGCATGTGGGTTAACTAATGAAGGAAATGCATGTGCAATGACAATGTGTTAGAATGGATGTGTGTTATGCATGGCATGATTGGGATTAGGAAAGGTTTAAATGTCCTAAAACTAAAGAGAACAAGGTTCCAACACTTTGGCTCCAATTAGGTCTTCAATTTCGTCCAACACTTTGGCTTCAAGCATAAGCTATCCGTCCTTAGCCCAAAAGTGCTCCAAAAGTCTCCAAAATGCATCTTTTTGCTCCTTTAGCCCTTTGGACCTACAAACACACGAAAATAGCTTAAAGTACTAAAATAACTAAAGAAACATAACGTAAATGTACGAGAACAAGCCATTTAAGTCGCATAAATATGCTCCTATCAAATACCCCCACACTGAGCTTTTGCTAGTCCTCGAGCAAAACAGAAAAACAAAACAAAAAGAACAAAACACAACCTACACCTTCCAACAATCGTATCAGGGACTTCCAATGCACATGACAAGTTAAAAATCATTATTCTCACAGATTTGAGCCATCTTTACACTTAAGTACATTCTTAATCATAGTCACCACATACTAGTTCACAATTAAGCAATTAAAACACATTTCAAATGTAGTAACATGCCTTTAGAGAATTCCCTCAATTTCTTACTAGATGTACTCTCGTTTTTAACACAGATTTTCTGACTACACACCCTACACTAGGTATATGTGAGAAGATTGATGTAAACATGTAGACGAACACTCACATATGTTATAATAAGGAAAGCATTTTCTGGAGTTAATAAGCATGTTTAGATATGATCTCATGAATGGAATGCTACTACTTAGACGCGAGAACCAGTGACACCATAAGCTCATACCAAGTTCAAACTCCACAATTGAAATACATAACACTCAATATAGAAGTCAAAGGGTAGTAACGGGGCTAGGGTATTGGCTAACAATGAAAGGTGAAGGATAAACAAACATTCTTAAAGCAATAGTGAGCAAAGTATTGAATTAGGCACTTAGAATTCCCTTAAGAACGCAGAAGTCAACTTTGAACACCCAAGGGAAAATCACACAAAACTTAGGGCCATATTCAACTTTTTGGACCCTTTCTTCAACCATCAACGCTCGTGAGTTCATTCTTACTTATTTTCACTCCTTTTTTTTTTTTTTTTTTTTTTTTTCTTTTCTTCTTTTTCTTTTGAATCTCAAAACATACATATAAACGTAAGAACAAACTTTTACTCCCCCACACTCATTTTCTTGCATAATGTAACTCAAAAGGAATTCATTTAAGTCATGCTCACTAAACTTTAAGAACAAGGGTATAGGAAAGTCCTACTCTAAGCTAGGTAAGGGGTGATGTGGGTAAACAAGGAATAAAGGCAAAACGAAGCTCAACGGGGTTAAAACTTACAACATATACGAAGTATGGGAAGTAAGGCTATTTGGCTATGGTGGTGGTCACTACACAACTTCTTCTTGAATATGTGTTATGCAAATCAATAACATGCTTTGAATGAAATGGGCATGAGTTCTAGCATTTGGAACTATATGATGAAACGCCTTCTAAGTAGTAACCAAGCAAAGAATAATGAGATCATGCAACGACTTTAGAAAACAAGAAATCACAGATTATACTCTCCAAAGAACGTTATAGGCTCAAGTCTCTCAGGGTTGTAGCGTTTGTTTGAGTTCCTTCCTTCAAGCATGTTACAAAAACGAATTTTTTTCTTTTATGATTGCATGTGAAGTCATACATTATAACCATAACCAAGCATATACCAAGAGTAAATCAAACTTTTCTCCATGTTTATAACTCTTTCTAACCGTCATGCAATTATAAACCAAATCCTTATCATTGTGTTGGAAGGTACCCTAAGACACAAACACACAAAAACGACTCTTAAAACAACTCTTTTTGGGTTTTTCAAAACAATTTTTCAAATTTTTATGGGATTTTCGAATTATAAAACAAAACACTCTAAAACAACTTAAAAACACCTTAAAACAGCAAGGAACAACATTTGAAGTTATGGGTGATAAAATCCCACGAATTTAAATTAACAACATTAGTTACCCCCCCCCCCCCCCCCCCATACTTAAATCAAACATTGTCCTCAATGTTTTAAGCATATGGTTCACACAAAACATAAGTAAACACACAAAAAGCAACTAAACATACTAAACATGGCAGAATGTAATTAACAAAGAGAAGAGTTTAGGGACGCAAATCTGGTTATGGAGTGTAAATTCCCTCTTCTCCTTGGTGATTGTATTGAGGCATGATCTTGGTGATTCCACAGGCTTACTCTTGAACTGGTTTCCGCCCATCATTGATTTTCCTTTGTGTTACTCTTGAATTGGGCAGCAGGATTCCCTTTAGTGTCTCCCCCGAAGGTCTGAGCTTCCTCCTGCTATCTGTTTCTTTGTTCAATCTTTGCAGGAGTGGTCCCTTCTCTGGAAGTGTATCAACCGTTGAAGATGACTACTCGAGAGCAACGCTAGGTAAGCAATCAGGAATAGATTCCAGGCAGTTGGCTCCAGATCGGTAGACTGACTCCAAGTGCCGGCTGATTGCTTCTTTTACTTTGCCATGCAAGTAAGAACAAGAACAAAGAAAAAGACAGGGAAAGAGCATGATATGAGATATTTTTGCTTTTGACCTTGATGATATGAGATACCTTTGCTTTGAAGAAGCGGTGAATGAATCAGCACATGCTTCAATCCGCCGTTTTCTCCTGGGTCATATGTACTCCAGGCATCTGGTATCATCTTTGGGGAAGAAGAAAGAATTGAGTATTTCGAAAGGCTTTGCTGGGAGTGCGCCCTCAGAGGTGAGGGAGAGTTGGGCATTTTCTTCAGGTTTGCCCTGCCATAAAAGACGAAGGTCGACATATATAGAGATAATATCAAGTGGTGGTACTTTTTACCCTTGTCGACAAACGTTTTGATCCCGCAAATCCGGCTTTTTGAAATAGTGGCGCCTCTTCGATCTTTGAATACGCCTCTTCGATTTCTGAGCAGGCGCCCCTTCGATTTCTGAACGACGCCCCTTCGCTTTCTGAACGACACGTGGTAGTGCAGATGCGGCTCCTTTTGACAAAGCTGCACACGTCTTCTGAAAAGCAGAGAACGCGTCGCCTAAATTACGCCGGAAATTCCGGCTTTTCGAATTGGTGGACGCGTCGCCTTGGCTTCTTATAGAGCTATCGATCACCACAACAAACATACTCTGAAGAATTCCCATTCTTGAAAATCGACTCCGGCCCTTTGAGAATTAACTCCATCCACCCCATCTCTTTGAACACTTTTGAAAAATGGCAAACCCATCGAACCTTAGCTTAGAATTGAGTCTCAGCAGTGATACGGCCGCGCCGCGTCAAGGTAACGTATGGCGCCCTTCTTTCTTATCTTCTAACGGTCCTCTTTCAGGTGAAGACTCTGTGATGCAGGACGCCACAACAGCTACAATAGTAGCTAGGAACCTCCTTACTCCAAAAGATAGTAGGCTGCTGTCAGGACGGTCCGATGAGTTGGCCGTTCAAGAATCCCTCGCACTTAGTGTTCAGTGTGCGAGTTCTGTGTCCAACATGGGCCAACGCCTGCTTGCCCGCTCCCGTCAGGTGGAATCTTTGATGGCAGAGGTGGAAAGTCTCAAGCAGGAGATCAAACTGCTTAAGTACGAGAATAGAAGTTTGCACGTGCTTGCGAACAACTATTCGACGGGTATGAAGAGGAAGCTTGATGAGCTACAAGAATCCAATGGTCGGATGCAAAGTGACCGTCAAACTGACCGTCAAAGGCTTGCGGCTTACTTCCAGAGGCACATTTTTCCGGGCTCATCCAGCGTTTGGCCAAGTATTGAGGCCTCTTCTTTGATGCCTCCCGCTCCGATACCTTCCGCCCCGATGCCTTCCGCCTCGATGCCTTCTGCTCCGATGCCTTCCGCATCTATGCCTCCTGCTTCTAGAGTTTTGCCCAGTAGTGGGGCTTCAAGTAAACGCCCTTTGTGAAGCTCCATCATTCTGCCATGTTTTTTTTTTTTTTTTTTTTTTTTTTTTTTTTTTTTTTATATAAATAAAATCAAACGGCATGGAATTGGTCCTTGAATGGAAGGTGATACTTGAAGTGAACCGGCATTGGTTCAAATTCTAAAGTGGGTGCCTGGATCATTAACCACATGTTAGTATAAAAGAAAATTGAAATTCGGGGAGGCGGCTTACCTGTGTGCTCCAAAATGAACTCCAGAATAAACACCCCTTCGAAAGTTATGACTTGTCCCGTGTCATAAAATCCAACTTCCTTGGGAATTGTGGTTTCAAATATGTCCTCTTTGATGCCTTTTACATCTTCTCCAGCCACTACCTTCTCTTGAATCATTCTTCTTGGTGTACAAAGTCCTTTGAAGAATTCAACACCATCTAAAACTTGTTGTGTTGCACCAAGAATTTGAATAGCATTTTGCACCTTTGGGAAGGCTTCCACGATGTCCTTTTTACTCTCTTCTTGGTTGGGAATCAAAAACCTGCTAGGAAAAGGGACATTGGGTGGAATAACATCAGAATAACATGGAATTGGGACGTCCTTACTGGTGGTGGGTGGTTTAGAGGGCTTAGGGGGCTGCGGCAAGGGTTGTTCTACCCTTGCCGTGTGCATGTCTTCTTCCTCCTCCTCAATTAGCAGCTCTTCATCCACTTCTAGGCTATGTTTGGACATTTTTAGGTCAGCTCCAACCTCCATAGCACTTCCCAAAGTGATAGCATTATGGATTTCAAAATCTTCCTTCGAGTTTTCAATAGTTGAGTTGGAGAGTTCACTTTGCTCTTGAATTTGTTTCATGAACTCCATAATCTGCCCAAATTGCTCGTCCAATTTACCCAACTCCTTGGCTTGATTTTGTGACCCCTGCGCCAAAGAGGTTAGTAATTGAAAATTTTTATCATTATCCATGGACATACTTGAACTTGATTGGAATTGTTGTGGGGGAGGTTGTGGTGGCTGCATAGGTGTTGTATTGAACTCCTCATATGGTTGCCAATATGCTTCTTGTTGAGCCTCCTTGGCTTGATTTTGTGACCCCTGCGCCAAAGAATTTATTTCATTAAGAATTTGAATATAATCTATTGGCGAACTTGAATTTAATTGAGCATATTGCATATGAAGTTGTGGTGGCTGCATAGGTCTTGAATAGAACTCCTCATATGGTTGCCAATATGCTTCACGTTGAACTTGTTGATCTTCCCACCATATAGAGTTTGAATGATCCCTCCAATCTCTTTGTGGACATTGATTGGCTTGAAATCCTTGCCTATATGAAGCACCAAATGTAGGGACACTCTGCATTGTGGTCCTTTCGGCATACGGCGACAATTTAGAAGTAAGATTTGCCAATTGAGCTTGAATGCTAGCAAAATCCATATCTTACTTCTCTAGTACCTAAAATCAAAGAAAGAAAACTAAATCAAATATCAAAAGTAACAACAAACAAAGAAAACAACACTAAGTTAGAAACTAAAACGAAAACAACTAAACCAAAAAAAAAGAAAAGAACCAAGGGATTAGCAAAGTTGCTAATCCCCGGCAACGGCGCCAAAATTTGATGCGTGATTTATACGCACACAAATTAAACCCTCTTTTTGTCAAATTTGTAGTATAAGTGCAAGTAGGGATCGTTCTGGAACGGGGATTAGGAGGGATTGTTAATCACTTGGATTTGACTAAAAACGTAAAAACATAATATAAAACACTAAACTAGACTCAAAGAATGTAAAACTAAACTTTAAAACACTAAAACAAATCAAAAGACTCAAAATGCTTTTAAAAACACAAACTAAAATGCTATACTAAACTCGAAGAATTCAAAACTAAAAATAAGAAAGATTAAGACTAAGACTTAAACGAAATATGGGGGGATTGATTTTGGACGAATTTAAACTAAAATGGATAGATTGTAAAGAAAACAAATTGTAAATATGAAATTGACGGAAATGAATGGATGGTATGGCTAGCTAAGGGGTTCATCTCCATACATGTTATACTTGCATAATAAAACGATTTCCAATTGCATTTCAATAAATCATTAATTCTCAACACTCCAAGTTAATTAGGTCCGCTTAAATTAACCGTCAAGTTTTCCTTAAGTTAATGAATTGGATGATTGCATACGACAACCCAAAGCATTCCTCACAAGTTCCCTACATGAATTGCATAATAGAGATACAAGCAAGAATCATTAAGTTCTTTGAAAACTATAAGTGTTGACGAGGCATTCGTTACTATGATTGCATGAAACTTATGCCAAGAATTCGTTTAACGCGATTGTTTATAAGCAACCTCCACTACTTGTGAATATAAGTTCATAACGATTAGGTGAAATTCACTTATATTCTAGCGTCAAATTCATGCATGAAAATTAAGTGTGCACTCTCAATAAACATACATAAATAGGTTATCAATAAAACAGTTAAACAAATTGAATTCACAACTTATGAAACGTAATTAGAAGTAATCAAATCAAAATGCAAGCATAAACATATATTTCGAATCACCCCCTAGCTAAAGGGGGGTTTAGTTCCTCATACAAAACAAAGAGAATTGAAATTAAACATTGAAATCAAAGAAACGCCTAAACATTCCAACAACTCAAACTTGAATTGTATGAACGTTTAGGCTCTCTTCTCTTCCTCTTTATTGTAGCATAAGGTCTAGGGATAATTGGTTTGGGGGATGGAAGTGTGGAATGGAAGAGGAGTGGTGGAGAAGTGGAAGGGGAATGGAAAAATGGTGTTTGGATTATAAGGGGAGAGATGGGAAGCTCACGGCTAGGGAAGGGAGAATGTGTTTGTAATGTGTTGTGTATGAAATGAGATGTCCATGAATGAATGAATGCAAGGGTATTTATAGGAGTAGTGGAGGGAACATATGGCTATGTCATTTGTAGGTGAAGTAGGTGGATGTTGTAGGTGAAGTAGGTGGATGTTGTAGGTGAAGTGGATGTTGTAGGTGAAGTAGGTGGATGTTGTAGGTGAAGTAGGTGGATGTTGTAGGTGAAGTGGGTGGATGTTGTAGGTGAAGTGGGTGGATGTTGTAGGTGAAGTAGGTGGATGTTGTAGGTGAAGTAGGTGGATGTTATGTTAAGTGATAAGTGATATGATATGTGGTTATGATATGATAAGTGGTTAAGTGGTGATGATAAGTGATAAGTGATTAAGTGATATGATATGTGGTGATGATAAGTGATAAGTGCATGTGGGTTAACTAATGAAGGAAATGCATGTGCAATGACAATGTGTTAGAATGGATGTGTGTTATGCATGGCATGATTGGGATTAGGAAAGGTTTAAATGTCCTAAAACTAAAGAGAACAAGGTTCCAACACTTTGGCTCCAATTAGGTCTTCAATTTCGTCCAACACTTTGGCTTCAAGCATAAGCTATCCGTCCTTAGCCCAAAAGTGCTCCAAAAGTCTCCAAAATGCATCTTTTTGCTCCTTTAGCCCTTTGGACCTACAAACACACGAAAATAGCTTAAAGTACTAAAATAACTAAAGAAACATAATGTAAATGTACGAGAACAAGCCATTTAAGTCGCATAAATATGCTCCTATCAGTAAGTACCATAACCGAACTTCAAAATCAAATGGCTAACCTTACTACGTTGCTTTCTCAGGTGGTGGAAGGTCCAAAAGTCAAAACCGTAGCTTCTTGTGGCGTATGCTCCATGCAAGGACACCCTACGGACAAGTGCCCACAATTGATCGAGAATGGAGGGTGGGAGACACTCAATGCCGTGGGATATGGCAACCAATACCAATCACGTGGTGATCCGTTCTCTAATACTTACAATCCCGATTGGCGTGATCATCCGAATTTCAAATGGCGAGACCCCCAACAAGGTCAACAACAAAGCGGATTTAGGCAACAACCCCCGGGTTTCTATCAAAAGCCGTTGGCACCACCACAAGCCCAAGCACAACCTGCCCAAAGCAATGTAGGTAATTCAAGTGATAGTGATAAGATTTTTCAATTACTTGCTACTTTGACGCAGGAAGTCCAAACTCAAAACAAAGAGAGGCAAATCCAAGACAAGAGGGTGGACAACTTGGAGAAGCAAGTGGGACAGATTGCCGAATTCATGGGGCAATTTCGTGAGCAAGGAAGGTTGCCTAGCTCAACGGTGGTCAATCCGAGAGGTGGATTCGAATATGCAAAAGCTATACATTTGCGAAGTGGAAAGCAAGTTGGATCTGACCTCAACCCATCCAAATCACGTCCCAACGAGGAGGACGAGTTGAGAATTGAAGAGGAGGAGCAAAGGCCACTCACAGCCAAGGTGGAACCAAGTGTGCCGCAAGTTCCAAGTGATCCCAAGTCGTCCAGTTCACCCAATAAAGGTAGAAACGTGTCAAGTTCAGTTCCTACTAATGCTTTTCCTTTGAATGTGCCCTTTCCTAGCAGGTTTATGCAATCTAAGACAGAGGAGGATGAAAAAGACATCCTGGAGACGTTTAGGAAGGTGCATGTCAATATCCCGCTCCTTGATGCAATAAAGCAAATTCCGACGTACGCTAAGTTTTTGAGGAAGATTTGTACAACAAGGAAACGGATTCGGGAGAAAGAGGTGGTACATGTAAGTTGATAGGAGCATATTTATGCGACTTAAATGGCTTGTTCTCGTACATTTACGTTATGTTTCTTTAGTTATTTTAGTACTTTAAGCTATTTTCGTGTGTTTGTAGGTCCAAAGGGCTAAAGGAGCAAAAAGATGCATTTTGGAGACTTTTGGAACACTTTTGGGCTAAGGACGGATAGCTTATGCTTGAAGCCAAAGTGTTGGACGAAATTGAAGACCTAATTGGAGCCAAAGTGTTGGAACCTTGTTCTCTTTAGTTTTAGGACATTTAAACCTTTCCTAATCCCAATCATGCCATGCATAACACACATCCATTCTAACACATTGTCATTGCACATGCATTTCCTTCATTAGTTAACCCACATGCACTTATCACTTATCATCACCACATATCATATCACTTAATCACTTATCACTTATCATCACCACTTAACCACTTATCATATCATAACCACATATCATATCACTTATCACTTATCACTTAACATAACATCCACCTACTTCACCTACAACATCCACTTCACCTACAACATCCACCTACTTCACCTACAACATCCACCCACTTCACCTACAACATCCACCCACTTCACCTACAACATTCACCTACAACATCCACCCACTTCACCTACAACATCCACCTACTTCACCTACAACATCCACTTCACCTACAACATCCACCTACTTCACCTACAACATCCACTTCACCTACAACATCCACCTACTTCACCTACAACATCCACCTACTTCACCTACAAATGACATAGCCATATGTTCCCTCCACTACTCCTATAAATACCCTTGCATTCATTCATTCATGGACATCTCATTTCATACACAACACATTACAAACACATTCTCCCTTCCCTAGCCGTGAGCTTCCCATCCATTCCCTTATAATCCAAACACCACTCCTCATCCATTTCCATAATCCCCCAAACCTCACCTTAGACCTTGTGCTACAACAACGAGGAAGATAAGAGGGCCTAAACGTTCATACAATTCAAGTGTGAGTTGTTGGAATGTTTAGGTGTTTCTTTGATTTCAAAGTTTAAATTTAATTCTCTTTGTTTTGTACGTATGAGGAATGGAAGAGAAGAGTGCCTAAACGTTCATACAATTCAAGTTTGAGTTGTTGGAATGTTTAGGTGTTTCTTTGATTTCAAAGTTATGAGGAACTAAACCCCCTTTAGCTAGGGGGTGATTCGAAATATATGTTTATGCTTGCATTTTGATTTGATTACTTCTAATTGCATTTCATAAGTTGTTGATTCAATTTGTTTAACCGTTTGATTGATAACTTATTTATGTATGTTTATTAAGAATGCGCGCTTAATTTTCATGCATGAATATGACGCTAGAATATAAGTGATTTTCACCTAATCGTTATGAACTTATATTCACAAGTAGTGGAGGTTGCTTATAAACAATCGCGTTAAATGAATTCTTGGCACGAGTTTCATGCTCATCATAGTAACGAATGCCTCGTCAACACTTATAGTTTTCATAATGCTTAATGATCTTTGATTGTATCTTTATTGTGCTGTTCACGTAAAGGACTTTTGGAGAATGTTGTGAATTGCGTTGCGCTAACCCATCCAATTCATTAACTTAAGGAAAACTTGACGGTTAATTTAAGCGGACCTAATTAACCCGGGGTGATGAGTTTCATAATTTATCGAAAGATCAACTGGAAATCTTTTTATTATGCAAGTGTAACATATGTGGAGATGACCCCCTTAGCTATTCTATCATCCATTCATTCCATTTCATCAATTTCATATTTACATTCTGTCTAGTTTATTTAACTTGTTTCGTTATTTCAATTTTCGTATAAACTTAAATCCCCCTTTACTTTAATGTCAATTTAGTTAGAAATCATTTTAGTTTGTGTTTTTAAAAGCATTTTGAGTCTTTGGTTTGTCTTAGTGTTTTAAAGTTTAGTTTTACATTCTTTGAGTCTAGTTTAGTGTTTTATATTGTGTTTTTACGTTTTTGAGTCAGTTTCCAAGAGATTTGCAATCCCTCCTAATCCCCGGTCCAGAACGATCCCTACTTATACTTATACTACAATTGTCAAAAAGAGGGTTTAATTTGTGCGCGTATAAATCCCGCATCAAATTTTGGCGCCGTTGCCGGGGATTAGAAAATTTGCTAATCCCTTGGATTGTTTGTTTCTGTATTGTCTTTTAGATTTAGTTTTTATTTGTGTTTTGTTTGTTAAGAACAACATGGCACTTGATAACGCTTCTCTTTTGTCACAGCTCATGGAAAGGTCCCAAATGCAAAGAGTTGATATATCTAATCTTCAATCAAGGAATAACGTGTTTTCCAATACTTACAATTCGGATTGGAGTGATCATTCAAACTCTATGTGGTGGGAACCTCAAAATGCTCAACAAGGAGGATATTGGCAGCCACCACAACCTCATATTCAATATGCCCAACCAAACTCAAGTTCGTCAATAGATTATAATCAAAAGCTTAATGAATTAATTTGTTTGGTGCAGGGCTCACAAATTCAAGACAATGAGGCTCAACAAGAAGGATATTGGCAGCCATATGAGGAGTTCTATTCAACGCCTATGCAGCCACCACAAAGGTTGGACCACTTGGATAAGCAAATTGGGCAGATCGCGGAGTTCGTAAGACAGTTTCGAGACCAAGGCGAACTCCCTAGTTCAACCATTGCAAATCCGAAGGGAGAATTTGAAACTGCCAAGGAAATCATGTTGAGAAGTGACAAGGAGGTTGGAACGGACCCTCAACCATCAAAATCAAATCACAAGGAAGAGGAATACACCCAACCCACGGAAAGGGTGGAAACACCTTTACCGGAGGCACCTATTGCTCCTTTGCCATCTAATACAGGTATGGTTGTTCCAAATTTCATTATTTTTAACCCTGTTCCAAGATTCATGACTTCCAAGGAAGAAGAAGGTGAAAAAGACATCTTGGAAGCCCTTCCAAAGGTGACAAGTAAGGAATGTCATGAATTCATCAAAGAGGACGTTCTTGAAACCACAAAATCCAAAGAAGTTAAATTTGATGACATTGGACAAGTGATAACCATCACTTGCAATCTGGCCAAATCCAATATCCCTGAAACTTTCAAAGGAGTGGTGTTTGTCATTGAGTTCTTATCGGACAAAACAAGTAAGTTTTTTTTTCCAAATTCCATTAGATTTTATACTAACTTGCTATTTTTTTTGAATCAGGCACCTACACTAGAATTCAAACCACTGCCGGTTCACTTCAAGTATCACCTTCCATTCAAGGACCAATTTCATGCCGTTTGATTTTATTTATGTTAATAAAAAAAAAAAAAAAAAAAAAAAAAGAAAAAAAAGAAAGATACTAAACATGGAGAAAGGTGGAGCTTCACAAAGGTTGTTTGCGTGAAGCCCCACTACGAGGCGCAGAAGCGGAAGGCATAGAAGCGGGAGGCATAGAAGCGGGAGGCATCGGTTGATAGGAGCATATTCATGCGACTTAAATAGCTTGTTCTCGTACATTTACGTTATGTTTCTTTAGTTATTTTAGTACTTTAAGCTATTTTCGTGTGTTTGTAGGTCCAAAGGGCTAAAGGAGCAAAAAGATGCATTTTGGAGACTTTTGGAGCACTTTTGGGCTAAGGACGGATAGCTTATGCTTGAAGCCAAAGTGTTGGACGAAATTGAAGACCTAATTGGAGCCAAAGTGTTGGAACCTTGTTCTCTTTAGTTTTAGGACATTTAAACCTTTCCTAATCCCAATCATGCCATGCATAACACACATCCATTCTAACACATTGTCATTGAACATGCATTTCCTTCATTAGTTAACCCACATGCACTTATCACTTATCATCACCACATATCATATCACTTAATCACTTATCACTTATCATCACCACTTAACCACTTATCATATCATAACCACATATCATATCACTTATCACTTATCACTTAACATAACATCCACCTACTTCACCTACAACATCCACTTCACCTACAACATCCACCCACTTCACCTACAACATCCACCCACTTCACCTACAACATCCACCCACTTCACCTACAACATCCACCTACTTCACCTACAACATCCACCCACTTCACCTACAACATCCACCTACTTCACCTACAACATCCACTTCACCTACAACATCCACCTACTTCACCTACAACATCCACCTACTTCACCTACAAATGACATAGCCATATGTTCCCTCCACTACTCCTATAAATACCCTTGCATTCATTCATTCATGAACATCTCATTTCATACACAACACATTACAAACACATTTAACCTTCCCTAGCCGTGAGCTTCCCATCTCTCCCCTTATAATCCAAACACCATTTTTCCATTCCCCTTCCACTTCTCCACCACTCCTCTTCCATTCCACACTTCCATCCCCCAAACCAATTATCCCTAGACCTTATGCTACAATAAAGAGGAAGAGAAGAGAGCCTAAACGTTCATACAATTCAAGTTTGAGTTGTTGGAATGTTTAGGCGTTTCTTTGATTTCAATGTTTAATTTCAATTCTCTTTGTTTTGTATGAGGAACTAAACCCCCCTTTAGCTAGGGGGTGATTCGAAATATATGTTTATGCTTGCATTTTGATTTGATTACTTCTAATTACGTTTCATAAGTTGTGAATTCAATTTGTTTAACTGTTTTATTGATAACCTATTTATGTATGTTTATTGAGAGTGCACACTTAATTTTCATGCATGAATTTGACGCTAGAATATAAGTGAATTTCACCTAATCGTTATGAACTTATATTCACAAGTAGTGGAGGTTGCTTATAAACAATCGCGTTAAACGAATTCTTGGCATAAGTTTCATGCGTATTCCATAGTAACGAATGTCTCGTCAAAACTTATAATCTTCATAGAGCGTAATGATTCTTGCTTGTATCTCTATTATGCAATCATGTAGGGGACTTGTGGGGAATGTTTTGGGTTGTCGTATGCAATCATCCAATTCAATAACGTTAGGAAGATTTGAAGGTTAATTTAAGTGGACCTAATTAACTTGGAGTGTTGAGAATTAATGATTTATTGAAATGCAATTGGAAATCATTTTATTATGCAAGTGTAACATGTGTGGAGATGAACCCCTTGGCTAGCATCCATTCATCCATACTTTCATCATATTCATATTTACATTCTGTCTAGTTTATTAACTTGTTTCGTTATTTCAATTTTTGTCAAGTCCTAAACCCCCCTTTACTTTCTTGTTCTTTAATGCTTAGAATCTGTTTAGTTTATGTTTTAAAGTATTTTTGAATTCTTTGAGTCTAGTATAGTGTTTTATATTGTGTTTTTACATTTTTGAGTCAAATCCAAGTGATTAACAATCCCTCCTAATCCCCGGTCTAGAACGATCCCTACTTATACATATACTACAATTTGACGAAAAAAGGGTTTAATTTGTGTGCGCATAATTCACGCATCATCGGTGCGGAAGCCATCGGAGCGGGAGGCATCGGAGCTAGAGCATTCCAGGCCTCAATACTTGGCCAAGCGCTGGATGACCCAGGAAAAAGGTGCCTCTGGAGATAAGACGCAAGCCTTTGACGGTCACTGTGAATTCGACCCTCAGATTCTTGCAGCTCATCAAGCTTCCTCTTCATCCCCGACGAATAGTTATTTGCAAGCACATGCAAACTTCTATTCTCGTACTTAAGCTGCTGGATCTCTTGCTTAAGTCTTTCCACCTCTGCCATCAACGATTCCACTTGGCGGGACCGAGCAAGCAGGCGTTGGCCCATGTTGGACACAGAACTCGCACACTGAACACTAAGTGCGAGGGACTCTTGAACGGCCAACTCATCGGACCGTCCTGACAGCAGCCTACTATCTTTTGGAGTGAGGAGGTTTTTAGCTACTATTGTAGCTGTTGTGGCGTCCTGCATCACAGAGTCTTCACCTGAAAGAGGGCCGTTAGAAGATAAAAAAGAAGGGCGCCATACATTACCTTGACGGGGCGCAACCGGATCGCTGCTGAGACTCAAATCTAAGCTAAGGTTCGATGAGTTTGCCTTTTTTTTTCAACGATGTTCAAAGAGAAGGGGTGGATGGAGTTAAAATTTCACAAAGGGCCGGAGTCGAGTTTCAGGAATGGGAAATCTTCAGAGTGTGTGTGTTGGGGTGATTGATAGCTCTATAAAAAGCCAAGACGACGCGTCCACCGATTCAAAGAGCCGGATTTTCAGGCGTAATTTAGGCGACGCCCCCTCGGCTTTTCAAGAAAACGCGTTCAACTTTGTCAAAAGATTTCTGACAAAGCTGAAAACACGTGGAGGCCATCATCGCATCTACACATCTTTAGCCGACAAGCGCAAAGTTCGGCGACGCTTTCTTTGCTTTTCAGAAGACGCGTGCAGCTTTGTCAAAAGGAGCCGCATCTGCACTACCACGTGTCGTTCAGAAAGCGAAGGGGCGTCGTTCAGAAATCGAAGGGGCGCCTGCTCAGAAATCGAAGAGGCGCCACTATTTCAAAGAGCCGGATTTGCGGGATCAAAACGTTTGTCGACAAGGGTAAAAAGTACCACCACTTGATATTATCTCTATATATGTCGACCTTCGTCTTTTATGGTAGGGCAAACCTAAGAAAATGCCCAACTCTCCCTCACCTCTGAGGGCGCACTCCCAGCAAAGCCTTTCAAAATACTCAATTCTTTCTTCTTCCCCAAAGATGATACCAGATGCCTGGAGTACATATGACCCAGGAGGAAACGGCGGATTGAAGCATGTGCTGATTCATTCACCGCTTCTTCAAAGCAAAGGTATCTCATATCATCAAGGTCAAAAGCAAAAGTATCTCATATCATGCTCTTTCCCTGTCTTTTTCTTTGTCCTTGTTCTTACTTGCATAGCAAAGTAAAAGAAGCAATCAACCGGCACTTGGAGTCAGTCTTCCGATCTGGAGCCAACTGCCTGGAATCTATTCCTGATTGCTTACCTAGCGTTGCTCTCGAGTAGTCATCTTCAACGGTTGATACACTTCCAGAGAAGGGACCACTCCTGCAAAGATTGAACAAAGAAACAGATAACAGGAGGAAGCTCAGACCTTCGGGGGAAACCAAAAGAACCATCCTGCTGCCCAGTTCAAGAAGTAGCACAAAGGAAAATCAACGATGGGCAGAAACCAGTTCAAGAGTAAGCCTGTGGAATCACCAAGATCATGCCTCAATACAATCACCAAGGAGAAGAGGGAATTTACACTCCATAACCAGATTTGCGTCCCTAAACTCTTCTCTTTGTTAATTACATTCTGCCATGTTTAGTATGTTTAGTTGCTTTTTGTGTGTTTACTTATGTTTTGTGTGAACCATATGCTTAAAACATTGAGGACAATGTTTGATTTAAGTATGGGGGGGTAACTAAGTATATTTAATGCAAATTCGTGGGATTTTATCACCCATAACTTCTAATGTTGTTCCTTGCTGTTTTAAGGTGTTTTTAAGTTGTTTTAGAGTGTTTTAGTGTGTTTTGTTTTATAATTCGAAAATCCCATAAAAATTTGAAAAATTGTTTTGAAAAACCCAAAAAGAGTTGTTTTAAAAGTCGTTTTTGTGTGTTTGTGTCTTAGGGTACCTTCCAACACAATGATAAGGATTTGGTTTATAATTGCATGACGGTTAGAAAGAGTTATAAACATAGAGAAAAGTTTGATTTACTCTTGGTATATGCTTGGTTATGGTTATAATGTATGACTTCACATGCAATCATAAAAGAAAAATTTGTTTTTGTAACATGCTTGAAGGAAGAAACTCAAACAAACGCTACATCCCTGTGAGACTCGAGCCATTACTTTCTTTGGAGAGTTATTTTCTGTGATTCTTTATTTTCTAAAGTTGTTGCATGATCTCATTATTCCTTGCTTGGTTGCTACTTAGAATGCAATTGTATCATGATAGAACTAAATGCTAGAACTCATGCCCATTTCATTCAAAGCATGTTATTGATTTGCATAACACATATTCAAGAAGAAGTTGTGTAGTGACCACCACCATAGCCAAATAGCCTTACTTCCCATACTTCGTATATGTTGTAAGTTTTAACCCCGTTGAGCCTTGTTTAGCCTTTATTCTTTGTTTACCCACATTTTCCTCACCTAGCCTAGTTTAGGACAATCCCCACCCTTGTTCTTAAAAGATAGTGAGCATGACTTAATTGAATTCCTTTTGAGTTACATTATGAAAGAAAATAAGTGTGGGGGAGAGAATGTTTAAGTGTTTATGTTTTGAGATTCAAAAGAAAAGAAAAAGAAAAGAAAAAAAAAAAAAAAAAAAAAAAAGAAAGAAAGAAAGAAAAAAGAGCTTAAAAAAAAAAAAAAGAAAATAAGTGAAAATGAACTCACGAGCGTTGATGGTTGAAGAAAGGGTCCAAAAAAAAAAAAAATGAATATGGCCCTAAGTTCTGTGTAATTCCCCTTGGGTGATCAAAGTTGACTTCTGCATTCTAAAGGAAATTCTAAGTGCCTAATTCAATACTTTGCTCACTATTGCTTGAAGAACGTTTGTTATCCTTACCTTTCATTTTTAGCCAATTACCCCAAGCCCCGTTACAACCCTTGACTTCTATATTGAGTGTTATGTATTTCAATTGTGGAGTTTGAACTTGGTATGAGCTTATGGTGTCACTGGTTCTCGCGTCTAAGTAGTAGCATTCCATTCATGAGATCATATCTAAACATGCTTATTAACTCCAGAAAATGCTTTCCTTATTATAACATATGTGAGTGTTCGTCTACATGTTTACATCAATCTTCTCACATATACCTAGTTCAGGGTGTGTAGTCAGAAAATCTGTGTGAAAAACGAGAGTACATCTAGTAAGAAATTGAGGGAATTCTCTAAGGCATGTTACTACATTCAAAACATGGTTTTAAATGCTTAATTGTGAACTAGTATGTGGTGACTGACACACCCCGACCGAGATCGAAGCGTGCTGGCTACGTCACTGACGGAATATTCCTAACGCCGTTAACGGATCCGGTTAGTTTTAACGGAATATTCCGTCAGTTTAACGGAATATTCCTGACGGCGTCTGTTGACACCGTCAGTGTGCCTGGCACGTGGCCGCGCGTGGGGGGCGCGTAGGTCCGTGCCTGTGCTGGCGCGTGGGGGCGCGTGCGGGGTCCAAAATTTTTTCTAAAAATATGGTTGTGATCCTGAGGTTGTGTAGAGCACGTGGGTATATTCATTTGTCCATTTTGAGCAATGTATGAGAAGTTTTTACGAGAAACGGGTTATGTGCTTTAAAGTTAACGTTTTTATAGTTGTTTCGCATTTAGGTGACACGTACCCAGAGGACGAGCGTGCACACGCGAGACAGGGGGGCTACGACCCTTCTACATACCAGTGAGTGGGCTTTTGTTTTCCGTATATACCTATATACATTTATATTCCCAGAAATTGATTTAAAAGGGTTATTTGCCTTATGCCATGCATGTTATTATTAACGTTTATGCATCATCACATTCATTAGTAGTGGCATACATATATATGCATATTGGGTGCTGTGGACGCACAGGTAAGTGCCAGGTAAGTGGTAAGCATATTTACTTTCAGCTGTAGTTTGAGAGACTTAGAGAGCTCATAACCTGCACCCCCGGTGTTAGTGCTCCCGCCCAGAGTAGGGCACAGTCCTTCACGTGATGTTCACCTCCCGCACCACACGCTCAGCTTGGATCCAAGTTAGGTGCATAGGCCTGTCGTACAGACCACATTAGGTGGTTCCGACTCGTAGGTGACCCGCGATTATTCGCACAGCCTTCACGTGATCGTAGCACTAGAGCGTATATATGTATTACACCCAGGCCTGTCGTACAGACCACCTAGAGTGGTTCCGACTCGTGGGCAGGTTCAGTTGTTGAGTTTGAGATTGAGCTCTATATGCAGCCGTACAGGTCACGTTAGGTGACTCCGGCTGCCAGATGTTATGTTATTGATATGATTCATACCTGAGCACATACATTTCATTACGAGGTTTTGACATGGCATATCTTGAGCATGATTGGCATACCCTTGAGCATGTTGGGCATATCTATACATACGTACATATGTTTATTCCCTGGGAAGTATACAGGTTTTACGGCGAGGGGTTAGAAAGTATTTTATGAAATGGTTTTCAAAGAGCTTTGTTTTTGCCCACTCACGTTTTTGTTTTGCGCCCCTCCAGGTTCTAGTTGCTTAGCCGTTGCGGTGGTTTCCCTTGAGAGCTTTTCGGCGTTCTGACAGACACTCCCCATTGTAGGGTCGCCTTCGGGCGTACTACCGTTGTTGTTTTAATTGGACTGCTATAGACCTGCTCTGAATTTGTATCGCACTAACTAGCACTCATTCTAGTACTTGTATGCTAGTTTTTTTTTATTTATTCGTACTTTCATATTACTACTTTAGCTTCCGCACGTGCACATGGCTACGTCACCTTTGTGTGACGGCCAGCACGCTCCGATCTCGGTCGGGGTGTGTCAGTGACTATGATTAAGAATGTACTTAAGTGTAAAGATGGCTCAAATCTGTGAGAATAATGATTTTTAACTTGTCATGTGCATTGGAAGTCCCTGATACGATTGTTGGAAGGTGTAGGTTGTGTTTTGTTCTTTTTGTTTTGTTTTTCTGTTTTGCTCGAGGACTAGCAAAAGCTAAGTGTGGGGGTATTTGATAGGAGCATATTTATGCGACTTAAATGGCTTGTTCTCGTACATTTACGTTATGTTTCTTTAGTTATTTTAGTACTTTAAGCTATTTTCGTGTGTTTGTAGGTCCAAAGGGCTAAAGGAGCAAAAAGATGCATTTTGGAGACTTTTGGAGCACTTTTGGGCTAAGGACGGATAGCTTATGCTTGAAGCCAAAGTGTTGGACGAAATTGAAGACCTAATTGGAGCCAAAGTGTTGGAACCTTGTTCTCTTTAGTTTTAGGACATTTAAACCTTTCCTAATCCCAATCATGCCATGCATAACACACATCCATTCTAACACATTGTCATTGCACATGCATTTCCTTCATTAGTTAACCCACATGCACTTATCACTTATCATCACCACATATCATATCACTTAATCACTTATCACTTATCATCACCACTTAACCACTTATCATATCATAACCACATATCATATCACTTATCACTTATCACTTAACATAACATCCACCTACTTCACCTACAACATCCACTTCACCTACAACATCCACCTACTTCACCTACAACATCCACCCACTTCACCTACAACATCCACCCACTTCACCTACAACATTCACCTACAACATCCACCCACTTCACCTACAACATCCACCTACTTCACCTACAACATCCACTTCACCTACAACATCCACCTACTTCACCTACAACATCCACTTCACCTACAACATCCACCTACTTCACCTACAACATCCACCTACTTCACCTACAAATGACATAGCCATATGTTCCCTCCACTACTCCTATAAATACCCTTGCATTCATTCATTCATGGACATCTCATTTCATACACAACACATTACAAACACATTCTCCCTTCCCTAGCCGTGAGCTTCCCATCCATTCCCTTATAATCCAAACACCACTCCTCATCCATTTCCATAATCCCCCAAACCTCACCTTAGACCTTGTGCTACAACAACGAGGAAGATAAGAGGGCCTAAACGTTCATACAATTCAAGTGTGAGTTGTTGGAATGTTTAGGTGTTTCTTTGATTTCAAAGTTTAAATTTAATTCTCTTTGTTTTGTACGTATGAGGAATGGAAGAGAAGAGTGCATAAACGTTCATACAATTCAAGTTTGAGTTGTTGGAATGTTTAGGTGTTTCTTTGATTTCAAAGTTATGAGGAACTAAACCCCCTTTAGCTAGGGGGTGATTCGAAATATATGTTTATGCTTGCATTTTGATTTGATTACTTCTAATTGCATTTCATAAGTTGTTGATTCAATTTGTTTAACCGTTTGATTGATAACTTATTTATGTATGTTTATTAAGAATGCGCGCTTAATTTTCATGCATGAATATGACGCTAAAATATAAGTGATTTTCACCTAATCGTTATGAACTTATATTCACAAGTAGTGGAGGTTGCTTATAAACAATCGCGTTAAATGAATTCTTGGCACGAGTTTCATGCTCATCATAGTAACGAATGCCTCGTCAACACTTATAGTTTTCATAATGCTTAATGATCTTTGATTGTATCTTTATTGTGCTGTTCACGTAAAGGACTTTTGGAGAATGTTGTGAATTGCGTTGCGCTAACCCATCCAATTCATTAACTTAAGGAAAACTTGACGGTTAATTTAAGCGGACCTAATTAACCCGGGGTGATGAGTTTCATAATTTATCGAAAGATCAACTGGAAATCTTTTTATTATGCAAGTGTAACATATGTGGAGATGACCCCCTTAGCTATTCTATCATCCATTCATTCCATTTCATCAATTTCATATTTACATTCTGTCTAGTTTATTTAACTTGTTTCGTTATTTCAATTTTCGTATAAACTTAAATCCCCCTTTACTTTAATGTCAATTTAGTTAGAAATCATTTTAGTTTGTGTTTTTAAAAGCATTTTGAGTCTTTGGTTTGTCTTAGTGTTTTAAAGTTTAGTTTTACATTCTTTGAGTCTAGTTTAGTGTTTTATATTGTGTTTTTACGTTTTTGAGTCAGTTTCCAAGAGATTTGCAATCCCTCCTAATCCCCGGTCCAGAACGATCCCTACTTATACTTATACTACAATTGTCAAAAAGAGGGTTTAATTTGTGCGCGTATAAATCCCGCATCATAAGTGAGAATGTCTCTGCAATGTTGCAAAGAAAGCTGCCACCTAAATGCAAAGATCCAGGTAGTTTCACTATCCCTTGTGTAATTGGAAATACAAGGTTCGAACATGCTATGCTAGATTTAGGTGCATCAATTAATGTCATGCCATACTCTGTTTATGCATCTATGAATCTAGGAGAGCTTAAAAATGATGGTGTTATTATTCAATTAGCCGATCGATCTAATGCATACCCGAGAGGAGTTTTGGAAGATGTTTTGGTGCAGGTAGACCACTTGATTTTTCCTGCAGATTTCTATGTGCTTGACATGGAGGATTCAACCCACTCTCCACTATCGCCGCTCTTACTTGGACGACCTTTCATGAAAACAGCCCACACCAAGATTGACGTGGCCAGGGGAGCCTTAACTATGGAGTTTGGTGGTGATACGATTAACTTTAAAGTTTCTGAATCCATTGAGAATACAAATGATGTTCGTTCTTGTTTTGCCATTGGTACAACTAAAAATATAGGGCAGGAATGTTCAACACCAATCAAGAAGGATGCGTCTAGAACCACCATCGAGGAAGGAATTGGAAGAAAGCACATGGAGCACGCCACTGCCCTAAAAACACCCAATCTGGCCATACCTAAGGATAAAATTGGCAAGATGGTGGCTGCCCTAGGGGCATTGCCACAACATCCGAGTAAGTCTCCAATCCCAATTCCAATTCCCATTTCAACTAATAGGTTGTTACCTTCTTTGATGCAGGTTCCAAATCAATTTCAAGGTGGTGGGAGCGTCTACATGGACTATAGGAACCCAAATACCACCATTAGGGAGGATCACTATCCCCTCCCATTCATAGAGCCATATTACGACAGTGTTGAAGGGCAAGTTGTGGAGGACATCCCACTCCATGCCATGGGCTCCAAGAGAGGATAAGAAGAATGTTCGTCCGGCTGTACGACGTTAAAGCAAGCGCTACTTGGGAGGCAACCCATGCATTCAACAAAGGAAGACCGAGAAAGCACTCCAATTCCAGATTTGCGTTCCTAAACTCTTCTCTTTGTTGTTGATTTTGTTTCTGCCATGTTAGGGTGTTAGATGTTGTTTTGTTTGTTTGTTTGTTTGTGTGAGTCTATGCTTGAAACATTGAGGACAATGTTTGATTTAAGTGTGGGGGGGGGGGGGGGGGGGTAACCAAAGTGTTTTGATGCAAATTCGTAGGGTTTTGTCACCCATAATTTCAAATGTTGTTTCTTGCTGTTTTTAGGTGTTTTTAGGCTGTTTTGGTGTGTTTTAGTATTTGTTGTTCTAAAAATCCGAAAATCCCAGAAAAAATTGAAAAAATTGTTTTGAAAACCCAAAAAGAGTTGTTTTTAAGTTGTTTTTGTGTGTTTGTTGTGTCTTAGGGTACCTTCCAACACAATGATGAGGATTCGGTTTGTAATTGCATGACTGTTAAAGAGAATGATTAACATGGATGAAAGTTTGATTTACTCTTTGTTATGCTTGGTTGTGGTTATAACTTATGACTTCACATGTAATCAAAAAGAAAAAAAAAAAAAAAAAAAATCAGTTTTTGTAACATGCTTGAAGGTAGGAACTCAAACTAATGCTACAACCTTGTGAGACTTGATCCTAAACATTTATTTGGAGAGTTAAAATCTGTGCATTCTTGTTTTCTAAAGTCGTTGCATGATCTCATTATTCTTTGCTTGGTTACTACTTAGAAGGCGTTTCATCATTTAGTTCCAAATACTAGAACTCATGCCAATTTCATTCAAAACATGTTATTGAATTGCATAACACATATTCAAGATGAAGTTGTGTAGTGACCACCATAGCCAAATTGCCATATTTCCCTATTTCATTTGTTTTGTAGGATTTAACCCCGTTGAGCCTTGTGTAGCCTACTTTCTTTGTTAACCCACAATTATCCTCACCTAGCCTAGAGTAGGACCACCCATACCTTTGTTCTTGAAGCATAGTAAAAGCATAACTCAAAGATGAATTCCTTTTGATCATTGCATTGTAGAAAACAAGTGTGGGGGAAGGATTCTTGATATATGGGTGTGCCAAAGTCTTGAATGAGGCACGGCAAAGAAAAGGGAAAAAAAAAAGAGAGAAAGAAAAGAAAAAAAAATTCGTGGAAAATAAGAAGAAAAAAAAGAAACAAGTTGTGAAAAGTATGAAAAGGAGTTGAAAGAGCATAAAATGAGCTCTAAGTTGTTGGTTATTGAAGAAAGGGTCCAAAACGTTGCATTTGACCCTAAGTATGCACGTGTATTCCCCTTTGTGTTTAAAGTTATTTTCTGCACTCTAAAGTGAATTCTAAGTATCAAGTTCATTGCTTTGCTTACTATTGTTTAAAGAACGTTTGTTTTATCCTTTACCTTTCTTTGTTAGCCAATACCCCTAGCCCCGTTACAACCCTTGACTTTAATCTTGAGTGTTATGTGTTTCAATTTGTGGAGTTTAAAATTGGTACGAGAATACGGTGTCACTGGTTCTCGCATCTAAGTAGTAGCATTCCATTCATGAGATCATATTGATAAACATGCTTTGTAACTCCGAAAAGTGCTTTCTTTGTTATACATATATGTGAGCATTCGTTTTTATATTTACATCAATCTTCTCACATATAATTAAGTGTAGGGTGTGGAGTTAGAAAATCTGAGTGAAAATAGAGTGCATATCTTGTAAGGAATTGAGGAAATTCTCTAAGGCATGTTACTACATTCAAAATCATGTTTTAATTGGTTATTTGTGAACTAATGAGTAGTGACCATGATTAAGTAAATGCTTGAGCATAAAGATGGCTAAAATCTGTGGGAATGATGATTTTTAACATGTCATGTGCATTGAAAATCCCTGAGGCGATTGTTGGAAGGTGTAGGTTGTGTTTTACTTGGTTTACTTCGTTTATTTACTTTGTTTCATTTTGTTTTGCTCGAGGACTAGCAAAAGCTAAGTGTGGGGGAATTTGATAGGAGCATATTTACGCACCTTAGTTTAGCTTGTTCTTGTGCATTTATAGTGTTTTTCCTTAGTAAAGTAGTCTTTTAAGCTAGTTTTATGTATTTTCAGGTTGTAAGGGCAAAGTATGCAAAAGGATGCATTTTGGAGCTTTTTGGACATCATATGCTTGGAATGGACATCATATGCTTGGAGCCAAGAGGATGGACAAAATTGAAGACTTGAAGATGATGATTCCTACTTGAAGAAGGTTTCCTAGTTGAAGTAGGAAAGTCCATGATGGAAGATGGTTTCCTAGTTGAATTAGGATTCCTAGTTAAAATGGGTTTCCTAGTTGAATTAGGATTCCTAGAAGAATGAAGATTCCTACTCAAATAAGGTTTCCTACTTGATGAAGGAAAGTCAAAATCCAAATGGTCTCAAGTGAAGCAACAAAGAAGTTTTCCAAGTCCAAGAAGGAAAAGGAGTCCAAGATGAAGAAGGAATGATGAAGACAAGGTTTCCTAATCCTAATAGGCAAAGTTTCCAAGTGCAATGAGGAGTCGTTATCCATTTAGGGCACCTTATCCATTTAGGACACCTTATCCTAATCCTATAGGGATGCCATGCACTTTACCTTATCTTGGAGGGTTTCTAGAAGCCTTAGATGCCCTATCCTATCTTTGCCGTGGGTTTTATCCAAATCCCCTTAGTTTTTAGGCTTTCTAGAAGCCCTAACATTATCCCTACAAAGGTGCTGCACCCTTATCTCTTTTTCCCTACAAATTTGGCCCTTAAAACATGATTCTAGGAACCTTATCTTATCTCCTACAAAAGTGGCGCCCCAAATCCTTCTAGAAAGCTGATTTCCCTTGCCTTGCAAGGCATTCTAGAAGCCTTATCACCTTATCTCCTTACCTGCTGCACCTAGGAAGCATTATCCCTTTCTATTTCTGATTTCTAAGCCTATTTCCTTGTGGATTTGGGTTATTCAAGTCCATATCTGATTACCCTAGGGTTTTAAGTGCCTATATATACTCATATTAACCCCTAGATCAGATCACCACCTCTCATACACATTCATTAATTCCAGAAATTCGTCCAACCCTCTCCACACCCTTGCCGCAGCCACCAAACACCTTTCTCCTTAGTTTTAAGCTTTGCCGCACCATCCCCTTCCCCTAAACACTACTACACCCCTCCATAACCATGCATCCATACACCTAAGGCCCTAAACCTGTCCCTAGACCTTTGCCGCACCAAGGAGGAGGAGAAGGAAGCTCGGAAGTTCATGCAATTCAAGTTCGCGTCGCTGGAATTTCTAGGTGTTTCTTTTCCTTTGAATTCAATGTTTAATTTCAATTCTCTTTGTTTTGTGCGTATGAGGAACTAAACCCCCCCTTGGCTAGGGGGGGATTCGAAACCATGAACATACTTGCTATATGATTTGATTACTTCTAATTGCGTTTCATAAGTTGTGAATTCAATTTACTTATCTATGTGAATTACATTGATTTGTGTGTGTTGGTTGAGAGTGCACGCTTAATTATCATGCATAAATTGGATGCTAAGATATAAGGAAATTTCACCTAATCGTTATGGAATTATATTCACAAGTAGTAAAGGTTGATGATCTCAATCGCGTTAAGTAAATTCTTGGCATAAGTTTCATGCAATCATAGTAACAAGTGCTTCGTCAATGCTTATGGTTTTCATAGAACTTAATGATTCTTGCTTGTATCTCTATTATGCAATCATGTAGGGGACTTGTGGGGAATGTTTTGGGTTGTCGTATGCAATCATCCAATTCAATAACGTTAGGAAAATCTGAAGGTTAATTTAAGCGAACCTAATTAACTTGGGGCGTTGAGAATTCATGGGTTATTGAAAAGCAATTGGAAATCGTTTTATATGCAAGTATAACATGTGTGGAGATGAACCCCTTAGCTAGCTTCCCATCCATTCAATTCCATCAAATTCGTTTTACAATCTGTTCTAATTTAAAAAGTTTGTTTTGTTTTTAAATTCGTCCAAAACAAATCCCCCTTTACTTTGTTGAGTCATAGTAGTTAGAAATCACTTTAGTTGTGTTTTTAAGTGTCTTAGGTCAAAGTAAAACCAATTTTCGTCCAAAGTTGTGTCTAGTGTTCAAAACTGCCCAGATTGTGTTTTTAAGGCAGTTTTGAGTGTTTTAGTGCTGTTTTGAGTCTTTTGGTTTGTTTTGGTGTTTTAAAGTTTAGTTTTGCATTCTTTGAGTCTAGTATAGTGTTTTAAACTTGTTTTTACGTATTTGAGTCAGTTTCCAAGTGATTAACAATCCCTCCTAATCCCCGGTCCAGAACGATCCCTACTTACATTCTTCACTACAATTGATAAAAAGAGGGTTTAATTTGTGTGCGTATAATTCTCGCATCAGGGCACGGCCCTAAGGGACCAATTTCTGTTGTGAAATGAATGTGTATGAATGAGTGTGAATGAATGAGTATTTATAGGTGAAATGGGGGGAACATGACAGCTAGGTTGCATGTGCACATGTTGGTTGAATGATTATGAGTGCATGTGGCTGAAATAGCATGTGGAATGGCTGGAAATGCAAGGAGAAGGCATGTGCACGGTTTTGGGAGAGAATGGGAGTGCAAGTGGCTGAAATGTTAGAGGAACAAGTGCATGTGGCTGCATTGTGGTGCAATGATGGAGGAACAATCTGAAAATGCAAGGTATGGCTGGAATGATTGTGTTTGTTTGAATGTGCATGTGATTAAATTAAAGGATGCAAAGTAAATAAATAATGAATGCATGTGTTGAATTATGAAGATGCATGTGCAATGAAGTGGAATGACAATCTGAAATGGGATAGGTACCCACGACAATGATGATTTCTGGTGGTGTTTTGGGTGCATGTGGAATGAATGATTTCTTGGTGAGTGGATGCATGTGTTGATTAAAGGGGGAATGCAAAGGAAAAGCTAGAAATGCATGTGGAGTGGCTGCAAGGTGAATGAATAATGAAATGGGAAAGCATGTGCAAGGTTTTGGTGTGAATGATTGAATGTGCATGTGGCTGCAATGGAGGAGGAATCCTTCAATTTCGTCCATCCTCTTGGCTCCAAGCATATGATATCCATTCCAATCTCTAATTTGCTCCAAAAGGCTCCAAAAGGCATCCTTTTGCATACTTTGCCCTTAGACCCTGAAAACACACAAAAGAAGCATAAAGACTAAAATAACTAAAGAAACATAACGTAAATGCACGAGAACAAGCCATTTAAGTCGCATGAATATGCTCCTATCAAAGACTCCGTGATGCAGGACGCCACAACAGCTACAATAGTAGCTAGGAACCTCCTCACTCCAAAAGATAGTAGGCTGCTGTCAGGACGGTCCGATGAGTTGGCCGTTCAAGAGTCCCTTGCACTTAGTGTTCAGTGTGCGAGTTCTGTGTCCAACATGGGCCAACGCCTGCTTGCCCGCTCCCGTCAGGTGGAATCATTGATGGCAGAAGTGGAAAGTCTTAAGCAAGAGATCCAGCAGCTTAAGTACGAGAATAGAAGTTTGCATGTGCTTGCAAATAACTATTCGTCGGGCATGAAGAGGAAGCTGGATGAGCTGCAAGAGTCTGAAGGTCGGATTCAAAGTGACCGTCAAAGGTTTTCGTCTTTCCTCCAGAGGCACCTTTTTCCTGGATCATCGAGCGCTTGGCCAAGTATTGAGGCCTGGAATGCTCTAGCTCCGATGCCTCCCGCTCCGATGCCTCCCGCTCCGATGCCTTCCACTCCGATACCTTCCGCTTCGATGCCTTCCGCTCCGATGCCTCCTGCTTCTATGCCTTCCGCTTCGACGCCTCGTAGTGGGGCTTCACGCAAACATCCTTTGTGAATGCTCCATCTTTCTCCATGTTTAGTATCTTCTTTTTTTTTTCTTTGTTTTTTTTTTTTTCAACAAGCTTTGTTTTATTCAGTGCATTGGGTTGCCTCCCAAGTAGCGCTTTCTTTTACGTCTTGCAGCCGGACGAAGAACCCAATCACTCCAGGATATGTTCACGAATCGGATGAGAACTCCGAGTCATAAACTAGTACCTAAAACAAGAAACAAAACAAGATTAAGAATCTGGAATAAAAACAAACAAAAATAAAACAATCCAAGGGATTAGCAAATTTTCTAATCCCCGGCAACGGCGCCAAAATTTGATGTGAGATTTATACGCACACAAATTAAACCCTCTTTTCGTCAAATTGTAGTATATGTATAAGTAGGGATCGTTCTAGACCGGGGATTAGGAGGGATTGTTAACCACTTGGATTTGACTCAAAAACGTAAAATAACAATATGAAACACTGTACTAGACTCAAAGAATGCAAAACTAAACTTTAAAACACTAAAACAAACGAAAAGACTCAAACATCACCCAAAACACTCAAAACTGCCTTAAAATCACTTTCTGGGCAGTTTTGAGCACTTTGGTGAATTTGGACGAATTTATGTAACAAATTTAATCAAAACACTTAGAAACATAAACCAAGACACTTTCTAACTAAATTGGACAATAAAGTAAAGGGGGATTTAGATTTATACGAAAATTGAAATAACAAAACAAGTTAATAAACTAAACAGATTGTAAAACGAATTTGATGGAATGGAATGAATGGATGATAGAATGGCTAAGGGGTTCATCTCCATACATGTTATACTTGCATAATAAACAATTTCCAATTGCATTTTAACAAATCATTAATTCTCAACACCCCAAGTTAACCGTGATGCACTAATTAACCTTCAAATCTTCCTAACGTTATTGAATTGGATGATTGCATACGACAACCCAAAACATTCCCCACAAGTCCCCTACATGATTGCATAATAGAGATACAAGCAAGAATCATTACGCTCTATGAAAATTATAAGTGTTGACGGGGCATTCGTTACTATGATTGCATGAAACTTATGCCAAGAATTCGTTTAACGCGATTGTTTATAAGCAACCTCCACTACTTGTGAATATAAGTTCGTAACTATTAGGTGAAACTCACTTATATTCTAGCGTCATATTCATGCATGAAAATTAAGCGTGCACTCTCAATAAACATACATAAATAAGTTATCAATCAAACAGTTAAACAAATTGAATCCACAACTTATGAAACGCAATTAGAAGTAATCAAATCAAAATGCAAGCATAAACATATATTTCGAATTACCCCCTAACCAAGGGGGATTTAGTTCCTCATGGTACAAAACAAAGAGAATCAAAGAAACACCTAAACATTCCAACAACTCAAACTTGAATTGTATGAACGTTTAGGTCCTCTTCTCTTCCATTCCTCATTCGTACAAAACAAAGAGTATTGAAATTAAACATTGAAATCAAAGAAACACCTAAACATTCCAACAACTCAAACTTGAATTGTATGAACGTTTAGGCACTCTTCTCTTCCTCTTCGTTGTAGCACAAGGTCTAAGGATAGTTTGATGGTGTGAATGGTTTGGTTAGTGGTGAAAATGGAAGGATGGTGTTTGGATTTGTAGGGAGACTCACGGCACAAAGGGGGAAGTGTTTGTGGTATGTACAATGGATGAATTGCTGAAATGGAAGTGTGGGATGAATTGACGTGTGTATGAATGCAATGGATGCTTATTTATAGGTGAAATGGGGGGAACATGTGATAGGAGCATATTTATGCGACTTAAATGGCTTGTTCTCGTACATTTACGTTATGTTTCTTTAGTTATTTTAGTACTTTAAGCTATTTTCGTGTGTTTGTAGGTCCAAAGGGCTAAAGGAGCAAAAAGATGCATTTTGGAGACTTTTGGAGCACTTTTGGGCTAAGGACGGATAGCTTATGCTTGAAGCCAAAGTGTTGGACGAAATTGAAGACCTAATTGGAACCAAAGTGTTGGAACCTTGTTCTCTTTAGTTTTAGGACATTTAAACCTTTCCTAATCCCAATCATGCCATGCATAACACACATCCATTCTAACACATTGTCATTGCACATGCATTTCCTTCATTAGTTAACCCACATGCACTTATCACTTATCATCACCACATATCATATCACTTAATCACTTATCACTTATCATCACCACTTAACCACTTATCATATCATAACCACATATCATATCACTTATCACTTATCACTTAACATATCATCCACCTACTTCACCTACAACATCCACTTCACCTACAACATCCACCTACTTCACCTACAACATCCACCTACTTCACCTACAAATGACATAGCCATATGTTCCCTCCACTACTCCTATAAATACCCTTGCATTCATTCATTCATGGACATCTCATTTTCATACACAACACACCACAAACACATCCCTTTCTCTCTTAGCCGTGAGTCTCCCTTAGAATCCAAAAACCATCTTTCCATTTCCATCACTCCTCACTCCATTCCACACTTCCATTCCCCCAAACCAACTATCCTTAGACCTTATGCTACAATAAAGAGGAAGAGAAGAGGGCCTAAACGTTCATACAATTCAAGTTTGAGTTGTTGGAATGTTTAGGTGTTTCTTTGATTTCAATGTTTAATTTTAATTCTCTTTGTTTTGTATGAGGAACTAAACCCCCCCTTAGCTAGGGGGTGATTCGAAATATATGTTTATGCTTGCATTTTGATTTGATTACTTCTAATTGCATTTCATAAGTTGTTGATTCAATTTGTTTAACCGTTTGATTGATAACTTATTTATGTATGTTTATTAAGAATGCGCGCTTAATTTTCATGCATGAATATGACGCTAGAATATAAGTGATTTTCACCTAATCGTTATGAACTTATATTCACAAGTAGTGGAGGTTGCTTATAAACAATCGCGTTAAATGAATTCTTGGCACGAGTTTCATGCTCATCATAGTAACGAATGCCTCGTCAACACTTATAGTTTTCATAATGCTTAATGATCTTTGATTGTATCTTTATTGTGCTGTTCACGTAAAGGACTTTTGGAGAATGTTGTGAATTGCGTTGCGCTAACCCATCCAATTCATTAACTTAAGGAAAACTTGACGGTTAATTTAAGCGGACCTAATTAACCCGGGGTGATGAGTTTCATAATTTATTGAAATGCAATTGGAAATCTTTTTATTATGCAAGTGTAACATATGTGGAGATGACCCCCTTAGCTATTCTATCATCCATTCATTCAATTTCATCAATTTCATATTTACATTCTGTCTAGTTTATTTAACTTGTTTCGTTATTTCAATTTTCGTATAAACTTAAATCCCCCTTTACTTTAATGTCAATTTAGTTAGAAATCATTTTAGTTTGTGTTTTTAAAAGCATTTTGAGTCTTTGGTTTGTCTTAGTGTTTTAAAGTTTAGTTTTACATTCTTTGAGTCTAGTTTAGTGTTTTATATTGTGTTTTTACATTTTTGAGTCAAATCCAAGTGATTAACAATCCCTCCTAATCCCCGGTCCAGAACGATCCCTACTTATACTTATACTACAATTTGACGAAAAGAGGGTTTAATTTGTGTGCGTATAAATCTCGCATCAACATGTCCCTTTAATCACATGCATTTCATTCATCATTTCCACCCCCACATGTCCCTTTAACCATTCAAACATGCAGCCACACCTTCACCCACATGCACCATTCAAACATACACCCAAACACCACCAGAAATCATCATTGCCGTGGGTACCTATCCCATTTCAGATTGTCATTCCACTTCATTGCACATGCATCTTCATAATTCAACACATGCATTCATTATTTATTTACTTTGCATCCTTTAATTTAATCACATGCACATTCAAACAAACACAATCATTCCAGCCATACCTTGCATTTTCAGATTGTTCCTCCATCATTGCACCACAATGCAGCCACATGCACTTGTTCCTCTAACATTTCAGCCACTTGCACTCCCATTCTCTCCCAAAACCGTGCACATGCATTCTCCTTGCATTTCCAGCCATTCCACATGCTATTTCAGCCACATGCACTCATAATCATTCAACCAACTTTGCACATGCATTCATCATCATAACCTAGCTGTCATGTTCCCCCCATTTCACCTATAAATAAGCATTCATTCTCATTCATTCATTTTCATACTCATTCTTACAGATTTCTGTCATTCACTCTTCCATATTCCCTCATCCATTGCAGAAATGTAGACCATCAAACTCCCTTGTGCCGTGCTCTCCCTTACAATCCAAACACCATCCTTCCATTTCCACCACTCCCCAAACCATTCACACCATCAAACTATCCCTAGACCTTGTGCTACAACGAAGAGGAAGAGAAGAGTGCCTAAACGTTCATACAATTCAAGTTTGAGTTGTTGGAATGTTTAGGTGTTTCTTTGATTTCAACGTTTAATTTCAATACTCTTTGTTTTGTACGAATGAGGAATGGAAGATAAGAGGGCCTAAACGTTCATACAATTCAAGTTTGAGTTGTTGGAATGTTTAGGTGTTTCTTTGATTCTCTTTGTTTTGTACCATGAGGAACTAAACCCCCCTTGGTTAGGGGGTGATTCGAATATATGTTTATGCTTCCATTTTGATTTGAATACTTCTAATTGCGTTTCATAAGTTGTGGATTCAATTCGTTTAACTGTTTGATTGATAACTTATTTATGTATGTTCATTGAGAGTGCACACTTAATTTTCATGCATGAATATGACGCTAGAATATAAGTGAGTTTCACCTAATCGTTATGAATTTATATTCACAAGTAGTGGAGGTTGCTTATAAACAATCGCGTTAAATGAATTCTTGGCATAAGTTTCATGCAATCCATAGTAACGAATGCCTCGTCAACACTTATAATTTTCATAGAGCGTAATGATTCTTGCTTGTATCTGATAGGAGCATATTTATGCGACTTAAATGGCTTGTTCTTGTACATTTACGTTATGTTTCTTTAGTTATTTTAGTACTTTAAGCTATTTTCGTGTGTTTGTAGGTCCAAAGGGCTAAAGGAGCAAAAAGATGCATTTTGGAGACTTTTGGAGCACTTTTGGGCTAAGGACGGATAGCTTATGCTTGAAGCCAAAGTGTTGGACGAAATTTAAGACCTAATTGGAGCCAAAGTGTTGGAACCTTGTTCTCTTTAGTTTTAGGACATTTAAACCTTTCCTAATCCCAATCATGCCATGCATAACACACATCTCATTTTCATACACAACACATTACAAACACATTCTCCCTTCCCTAGCCAAACATCTCATTTCATACACAACACATTACAAACACCACTCCTCATCCATTTCCATAATCCCCCAAACCTCACCTTAGACCTTGTGCTACAACAACGAGGAAGATAAGAGGGCCTAAACGTTCATACAATTCAAGTGTGAGTTGTTGGAATGTTTAGGTGTTTCTTTGATTTCAAAGTTTAAATTTAATTCTCTTTGTTTTGTACGTATGAGGAATGGAAGAGAAGAGTGCCTAAACGTTCATACAATTCAAGTTTGAGTTGTTGGAATGTTTAGGTGTTTCTTTGATTTCAAAGTTATGAGGAACTAAACCCCCTTTAGCTAGGGGGTGATTCGAAACTATGTTTATATTTGCAATATGAATTGATTAACTTTCGTTGGAATTTCATAAGTTGTGGATTCAATTTGTTTAACCGTTTGATTGATAACTTATTTATGAATGTTTATTAAGAATGCGCGCTTAATTTTCATGCATAAATATGACGCTAGAATATAAGTGAATTTCACCTAATCGTTATGAACTTATATTCACAAGTAGTGGAGGTTGCTTATAAACAATCGCGTTAAATGAATTCTTGGCATAAGTTTCATGCGTATTCCATAGTAACGAATGCCTCGTCAACACTTATAGTTTTCATAATGCTTAATGATCTTTGATTGTATCTTTATTGTGCTGTTCACGTAAAGGACTTTTGGAGAATGTGGTGAATTGCGTTGCGCTAACCCATCCAATTCATTAACTTAAGGAAAACTTGACGGTTAATTTAAGCGGACCTAATTAACCCGGGGCGTTGAGTTTCATAATTTATCGAAAGACCAACTGAGAATCAATTTTGTATGCAAGTGTAACATGTGTGGAGAAGAACCCCTTGGCTATTCTATCATCCATATTTTCATCACATTCATATTTACATTTTGCCTTTAATTATATTCTGTCTTTTTAATTTAATATCGTCCAAACACATTTCCCCCATATTTCGTTGAGTCTTAATCATTCGTATTTGTTTTATTTTTGTATCTTTAAGCTTTTGGAGTCATAAACACTTGCAAATTCGTCTAAATCAAGTTCTAGCTTCTATTTGAGTCAATTTGATTGTTTTAGACAATTTGAGTTTTTCAAAGCCATTCTGAGTCATAGTAGTCCTGTTAAGAGTATTTTGATTTAGTTTTTATGTTTTTAAGTCAATTTAGAAGGTTTTAGCAAGCCCTCCTAATCCCCGGTCTAGAACGATCCCTCACTTATCCATTATACTACAATTGTCAAACAAGGGTTTAATTTGAGTGTCAAGTAAATCTCGCATCAAATTTTGGCGCCGTTGCCGGGGATTAGAAAATTTGCTAATCCCTTGGAATGTTTTATTTTCGTTTGTTTTTATTTTATTCCAGATTCTTATGTTATTTTGTTTCTTGTTCTAGGTACTAGTTTATGACTCGGAGTTCTCATCCGATTCGTGAACGTATCCTGGAGTGATTGGGTTCTTCGTCCGGCTGCAAGACGTAAAAGAAAGCGCTACTTGGGAGGCAACCCAATGCATAAAAAAAAAAAAAAAAAAAAAACATGGCAGAACGATGGAGGCTTTACAAAGGTTGTTTACTTAAAGACCCACTACGTGGCAAAACTCTTGAAGCGGAAGGCATCGAGACGGAAGGCATCGGGGCAGAAGACATAGGAGCGGAAGGCATCGGAGCTGGAGGCATCGAAGATAGAGCATTCGAGGCCTCAATACTTGGCCAAACGCTGGATGATCCAGGAAAAAGGTGCCTCTGGAGGAAAGACGAAAACCTTTGACGGTCACTTTGAATCCGACCTTCAGACTCTTGCAGTTCATCAAGCTTCCTCTTCATCCCCGACGAATAGTTATTTGCAAGCACATGCAAACTTCTATTCTCGTACTTAAGCTGCTGGATCTCTTGCTTAAGTCTTTCCACCTCTGCCATCAACGATTCCACTTGGCGGGACCGAGCAAGCAGGCGTTGGCCCATGTTGGACACAGAACTCGCACACTGAACACTAAGTGCGAGGGACTCTTGAACGGCCAACTCATCGGACCGTCCTGACAGCAGCCTACTATCTTTTGGAGTGAGGAGGTTTTTAGCTACTATTGTAGCTGTTGTGGCGTCCTGCATCACAGAGTCTTCACCTGAAAGAGGACCGTTAGAAGATAAAAAAGAAGGGCGCAATACATTACCTTGACGGAGCGCAACCGGATCGCTGCTGAGACTCAAATCTAAGCTAAGGTTCGATGAGTTTGCCATTTTTTTCAAAAGTGTTCAAAGAGAAGGGGTGGATGGAGTTAAAATTTCACAAAGGGCCGGAGTCGAGTTTCAGGAATGGGAAATCTTCAGAGTGTGTGTGTTGGGGTGATTGATAGCTCTATAAAAAGCCAAGACGACGCGTCCACCGATTCAAAGAGCCGGATTTTCCGGCGTAATTTAGGCGACGCTCCCTCGGCTTTTCAGAAAACGCGTTCAACTTTGTCAAAAGATTTCTGACAAAGCTGAAAACACGTGGAGGCCATCATCGTATCTACACATCTTTAGCCGACAAGCGCAAAGTTCGGCGACGCTTTCTCTACTTTTCAGAAGACGCGTGCAGCTTTGTCAAAAGGAGCCGCATCTGCACTACCACGTGTCGTTCAGAAAGCAAAGGGGCGTCGTTCAGAAATCGAAGGGGCGCCTGCTCAGAAATCGAAGAGGCGTATTCAAAGATCGAAGAGGCGCCACTATTTCAAAGAGCCGGATTTGCGGGATCAAAACGTTTGTCGACAAGGGTAAAAAGTACCACCACTTGATATTATCTCTATATATGTCGACCTTCGTCTTTTATGGCAGGGCAAACCTGAAGAAAATGCCCAACTCTCCCTCACCTCTGAGGGTGCACTCCCAGCAAAGGCTTTCAAAATACTCAATTCTTTCTTCTTCCCCAAAGATGATACCAGATGCCTGGAGTACATATGTCCCAGGAGGAAACGGCGGATTGAAGCATGTGCTGATTCATTCACCGCTTCTTCAAAGCAAAGGTATCTCATATCATCAAGGTCAAAAGCAAAAGTATCTCATATCATGCTCTTTCCCTGTCTTTTTCTTTGTCCTTGTTCTTACTTGCATGGCAAAGTAAAAGAAGCAATCAGCCGGCACTTGGAGTCAGTCTTCCGATCTGGAGCCAACTGCCTGGAATCTATTCCTGATTGCTTACCTAGCGTTGCTCTCAAGTAGTCATCTTCAACGGTTGTTACACTTCCAGAGAAGGGACCACTCCTGCAAAGATTGAACAAAGAAACAGATAACAGGAGGAAGCTCAGACCTTCGGGGGAAACCAAAAGAACCATCCTGCTGCCCAGTTCAAGAAGTAGCATAAAGGAAAATCAACGATGGGCAGAAACCAGTTCAAGAGTAAGCCTGTGGAATCACAAAGATCAAAGCCTCAATGCAATCACCAAGGAGAAGAGGGAATTTACACTCCATAACCAGATTTGCGTCCCTAAACTCTTCTCTTTGTTAATTACATTCTGCCATGTTTAGTATGTTTAAATGTTTTTTGTGTGTTTACTTATGTTTTGTGTGAATCTATGCTTAAAACATTGAGGACAATGTTTGATTTAAGTGTGGGGGGGTAACTAAAGTGTTTTGATGCAAATTCGTAGGGTTTTTGATAGGAGCATATTTACGCACCTTAGTTTAGCTTGTTTTTGTGCATTTATAGTGTTTTTCCTTGGTAAAGTAGTCTTTTAAGCTAGTTCTATGTGTTTTCAGGTTTTAAGGGCAAAGTATGCAAAAGGATGCATTTTGGAGCCTTTTGGAGCAAATTAGAGCTTGGAATGGACATCATATGCTTGGAGCCAAGAGGATGGACGAAATTGAAGACTTGAAGATGATGATTCCTACTTGAGCAATGATAGGAGCATATTTGCGCACCTTAGTTTAGCTTGTTTTTGTGCATTTATAGTGTTTTTCCTTAGTAAAGTAGTCTTTTAAGCTAGTTCTATGTGTTTTCAGGTTTTAAGAGCAAAGTATGCAAAAGGATGCATTTTGGAGCCTTTTGGGGCAAATTAGAGCTTGGAATGGACATCATATGCTTGGAGCCAAGAGGATGGACGAAATTGAAGACTTGAAGATGATGATTCCTACTTGAGCAAGGTTTCCTAGTTGAAGTAGGAAAGTCCCTAAATGGAAGATGGTTTCCTAGTTGAATTAGGATTCCTAGTTAAGATGGGTTTCCTAGTTGAATTAGGATTCCTAGTTAAGATGGGTTTCCTAGTTGAAATAGGATTCCTAGAAGAATGAAGATTCCTACTCAACTAAGGTTTCCTACTTGATGAAGGAAAGTCAAAATCCAAATGGTCTCAAGTGAAGCAACAAAGAAGCTTTCCAAGTCCAAGAAGGAGAAGAATTCCAAGATGAAGAAGGATTAGCTTTCCTAATACCAATGCACAAGGTTTTCAGCCACAAAGAGGAGTCCTAAACACTTTAGGACACCTTATCCTAATCCTATAGGGATGCCATGCACTTTACCTTATCTTGGAGGGTTTCTAGAAGCCTTAGATGCCCTATCCTATCTTTGCCGTGGGTTTTATCCAAATCCCCTTAGTTTTTAGGCTTTCTAGAAGCCCTAACATTATCCCTACAAAGGTGCTGCACCCTTATCTCTTTTTCCCTACAAATTTGGCCCTTAAAACATGATTCTAGGAACCTTATCTTATCTCCTACAAAAGTGGCGCCCCAAATCCTTCTAGAAGTGCCAATTTCTGCCACAAAACACTTTGTTTCTAGAACCCTAAAAATCTGGCGCCTCTATTCCTTTTCCTTTGGGGTTTCCTACCTTCTAGATGGCCTATTTCCTTGTGGATTTGGGTTATTCAAGTCCATATCTGATTACCCTAGGGTTTTAAGTGCCTATATATACTCATATTAACCCCTAGATCAGATTACCACCTCTCATACACATTCATTAATTCCAGAAATTCATCCATACACCTAAACCTGTCCCTAGACCCTTGCCGCACCAAGGAGGAGGAGAAGGAAGCTCGGGAGTTCATGCAATTCGAGTTCGCGTCGCTGAAATTTCTAGGTGTTTCTTTTCCTTTGAATTCAATGTTTAATTTCAATTCTCTTTGTTTTGTGCGTATGAGGAACTAAACCCCCCCTTGGCTAGGGGGGGATTCGAAACCATGAACATACTTGCTATATGATTTGATTACTTCTAATTGCGTTTCATAAGTTGTGAATTCAATTTACTTATCTATGTAAATTACATTGATTTGTGTGTGTTGGTTGAGAGTGCACGCTTAATTATCATGCATAAATTGGATGCTAGGATATAAGGAAATTTCACCTAATCGTTATGGAATTATATTCACAAGTAGTAAAGGTTGATGATCTCAATCGCGTTAAGTAAATTCTTGGCACAAGTTTCATGCAATCATAGTAACAAGTGCTTCGTCAATGCTTATGGTTTTCATAGAACTTAATGATTCTTGCTTGTACCTCTATTATGCAATCATGTAGGGGACTTGTGGGGAATGTTTTGGGTTGTCGTATGCAATCATCCAATTCAATAACATTAGGAAAATCTGAAGGTTAATTTAAGCGAACCTAATTAACTTGGGGCGTTGAGAATTCATGGGTAATTGAAAAGCAATTGGAAATTGTTTTATATGCAAGTATAACATGTGTGGAGATGAACCCCCTAGCTAGCTTCCATTCCATTCGATTCCATCAAATTCGTTTTACAATCTGTTCTAATTTAAAAAGTTTGTTTTGTTTTTAATTTCGTCCAAAACCAATCCCCCTTTACTTTGTTGAGTCATAGTAGTTAGAAACCACTTTAGTTTGTGTTTTTAAGTGTCTTAGGTCAAAGTAAAACCAATTTTCGTCCAAAGTTGTGTCTAGTGTTCAAAACTGCCCAGATTGTGTTTTTAAGGCAGTTTTGAGTGTTTTGGTGCTGTTTTGAGTCTTTTGGTTTGTTTTGGTGTTTTAAAGTTTAGTTTTGCATTCTTTGAGTCTAGTATAGTGTTTTAAACTTGTTTTTACATATTTGAGTCAGTTTCCAAGTGATTAACAATCCCTCCTAATCCCCGGTCCAGAACGATCCCTACTTACATTCTTCACTACAATTGATAAAAAGAGGGTTTAATTTGTGTGCGTATAAATCTCGCATCAAATTTTGGCGCCGTTGCCGGGGATTAGCAACTTTGCTAATCCCTTGGATTGTTATTTTCGTTTTTTATTAGATCAGATTCTTATGTTATTTTGTTTCTTGTTTTAGGTACTTGTTTATGACTCGGAGTTCTAATCCGGTTCACGAACATATTTTAGACTTTGACGACGATTTTGAGCGTGAGTTGAGACATAAGAGGAAGAACCCGGAACCTAGTGAATCAAGTGCAAGTTCCGAGTCCGTTTCTGAATTTGAAGAAGAAGTGGAAGACATGGCAGCGGACAACCGAACAATCAAGGAGCTTTCCGCTTCGGGATTGGCCAATGCCGCACCCTTGTGCATCCAATACCCAAGGGCGGCTCAAGACAAGACTGCCGAGTTCGAATTAAAGTCAAGCCTGTTACATCACATTCCGAAGTACCATGGGCTATCCATGGAAGATCCGAACAAGCATTTGAAGGAGTTTGAAGTCGTTTGCTCAAGCATGACTCCGGTGAACGTAGATGAGAGCATCTTGAAGATGAAGGCCTTTCCCTTTTCTCTCCAAGAGAAAGCGAAAGATTGGTTGTACGAATTGGCTCCCGGAACTGTCACATCATGGGAGAGCATGAAACGAGCTTACTTGGAGAAGTTTTTCCCAACTTCTCGAGTCATCCTCCTACGAAAAAGGATAAGTGGAATTCAACAAGATGAAGGTGAATCCTTTCCTACTTATTATGAACGTTTTAAATCTCTTGTTGCTTCATGTCCACAGCATCAAATGAAGGAGGAACTACTTCTACAATACTTTTACGAGGGACTTCTACCTATTGAACGTCAAATGCTAGATGCCTCAGCCGGAGGAGCATTGGTGGACAAGACCCCTACGGCTGCAAAGATGTTGATTGCTAATCGAGCATTGAACGCTCAACAATACGAAGGCGTTGGACAAAGGAGCACCCCACGGCAACACCAAGTCAATGAGGTAAGTACCATAACCGAACTTCAAAATCAAATGGCTAACCTCACTACTTTGCTTTCTCAGGTGATGGACGGTCCAAAAGTCCAAACCGTAGCTTCTTGTGGTGTGTGCTCCATGCAAGGACATCCCACGGATAAGTGCCCACAATTGATCGAGAATGGAGGGTGGGAGACACTCAATGCCGTGGGATATGGGAATCAATACCAAAATCGTGGTGACCCCTTCTCCACTACCTACAATCCCGGTTGGCGTGATCATCCAAATTTCAAATGGCGGGAGCCTCAACAACCTTACCAACAAGGAGGCTTTAGGCAGCAACCCCCGGGATTTTACACCAAAACCCACGGCCAAGAAGCATCACAATCCCAATCTGCCCAAAACCATCAAGGTATGTCTTTGGACAATGATACAATTCTTAAGTTACTTACCAATTTGTCTCAGGGGCTAGAGAATCAAAACAAAGCATTGCAAAACCAAGACAAAAGGGTGGACCACTTAGAGAAACAAATAGGGCAGATTGCGGAGTTTGTGGGACAATTCCGAGAGCAAGGTAGGTTGCCAAGTTCAACCGTGGTCAATCCGAAAGGTGGATTCGAATCTGCCAAAGCAATCACTTTGAGGAGTGGAAAAGAAGTTGGCACCACATCCACACCACCCAAAACAAGTCCTAATGAAGACGAGACGTTGCAACATGAAGAGGAGGCTGCAAGCAAGCCCACGGCAAGGACACAATCCCCTTTGCCGCAAGCACCTAGAAACACTACTTCATCCAATGCATCCCAAACCACCAAGGTGAGTCCAAATTCGAATTTGTCTAGTTCTATTCCACTAAATGTGCCCTTTCCTAGCAGGTTTACGCAATCTAAGACAGAGGAGGATGAAAAAGACATCCTAGAGACGTTTAGGAAGGTGCATGTCAATATCCCGCTCCTTGATGCAATAAAGCAAATTCCGAAGTACGCTAAGTTTTTGAGGAAGATTTGTACAACAAGGAAACGGATTCGGGAGAAAGAGGTGGTACATGTAAGTGAGAATGTCTCTGCAATATTGCAAAGAAAGCTACCACCTAAATGCAAAGATCCAGGTAGTTTCACTATCCCTTGTGTAATTGGTAATACAAGGTTCGAACATGCTATGCTAGATTTAGGTGCATCAATTAATGTCATGCCATACTCTGTTTATGCATCTATGAATCTAGGAGAGCTTAAAAATGATGGTGTTATTATTCAATTAGCCGATCGATCTAATGCATACCCGAGAGGAGTTTTGGAAGATGTTTTGGTGCAGGTAGACCACTTGATTTTTCCTGCAGATTTCTATGTGCTTGACATGGAGGATTCAACCCACTCTCCACCATCGCCACTCTTACTTGGACGACCTTTCATGAAAACAGCCCACACCAAGATTGACGTGGCCAGGGGAGCCTTAACTATGGAGTTTGGTGGTGATACGATTAACTTTAAAGTTTCTGAATCCATTGAGAATACAAATGATGTTCGTTCTTGTTTTGCCATTGGTACAACTAAAAATATAGGGCAGGAATGTTCAACACCAATCAAGAAGGATGCGTCTAGAACCACCATCGAGGAAGGAATTGGAAGAAAGCACAAGGAGCACGCCACTGCCCTAAAAATACCCAATCTGGCCGTACCTAAGGATAAAATTGGCGAGATGGTGGCTGCCCTAGGGGCATTGCCACAACATCCTAGTAAGTCTCCAATCCCAATTCCAATTCCCATTTCAACTAATAGGTTGTTACCTTCTTTGGTGCAGGTGACCAATCGATTTAAAGGTGGTGGGAGCGTCTACATGAACTATAGGAACCAAAATACCACCATTAGGGAGGATCACTATCCCCTCCCATTCATAGAGCCATATTACGAAAGTGTTGAAGGGCAAGTTGTGGAGGACATCCCACTCCATGCCGTGGGCTCCAAGAGAGGATAAGAAGAATGTTCGTCCGGCTGTACGACGTTAAAGCAAGCGCTACTTGGGAGGCAACCCATGCATTCAACAAAGGAAGACCGAGAAAGCACTCCAATTCCAGATTTGCGTTCCTAAACTCTTCTCTTTGTTGTTGATTTTGTTTCTGCCATGTTAGGTTGTTAGATGTTGTTTTGTTTGTTGTTTGCTATTTGTGTGAGTCTATGCTTGAAACATTGAGGACAATGTTTGATTTAAGTGTGGGGGGGTAACCAAAGTGTTTTGATGCAAATTCGTAGGGTTTTGTCACCCATAATTTCAAATGTTGTTTCTTGCTGTTTTTAAGTGTTTTTAGGCTATTTTGGTGTGTTTTAGTATTTGTTGTTCTGAAAATCCGAAAATCCCAGAAAAAATTGAAAAAATTGTTTTGAAAACCCAAAAAGAGTTGTTTTTAAGTTGTTTTTGTGTGTTTGTTTGTGTCTTAGGGTACCTTCCAACACAATGATGAGGATTCGGTTTGTAATTGCATGACTGTTAAAGAGAATGATTAACATGGATGAAAGTTTGATTTACTCTTTGGTTCATGCTTGGTTGTGGTTATAACTTATGACTTCACATGTAATCAAAAAGAAAAAAAGAAAAATCAGTTTTTGTAACATGCTTGAAGGAAGGAACTCAAACAAATGCTACAACCTTGTGAGACTTGAGCCTAAACGTTTATTTGGAGAGTTAAAATCTGTGCATTCTTGTTTTCTAAAGTCGTTGCATGATCTCATTATTCTTTGCTTGGTTACTACTTAGAAGGCGTTTCATCATTTAGTTCCAAATACTAGAACCCATGCCAATTTCATTCAAAACATGTTATTGAATTGCATAACACATATTCAAGATGAAGTTAATAGTGACCACCATAGCCAAATTGCCATATTTCCCTATTTCATTTGTTTGTAGGATTTAACCCCGTTGAGCCTTGTGTAGCCTACTTTCTTGGTTAAACCACAATTATCCTCACCTAGCCTAGATTAGGACCACCCATACCTTTGTTCTTGAAGCATAGTAAAAGCATAACTCAAAGATGAATTCCTTTTGATCATTGCATTGTAGAAAACAAGTGTGGGGGAAGGATTCTTGATATAGGGGTGTGCCAAAGTCTTGAATGAGGCACGGCAAAGAAAAGAAAAAAAAAGAGAGAGAAAGAAAAGAAAAAAAGAAAATTCGTGGAAAATAAGAAGAAAAAAAAAGAAAAAGTTGTGAAAAGTATGAAAAGGAGTTGGAAGAGCATAAAATGAGCTCTAAGTTGTTGATTATTGAAGAAAGGGTCCAAAACGTTGCATTTGACCCTAAGTATGCATGTGTATTCCCCTTTGTGTTTAAAGTTATTCTCTGCACTCTAAGTGAATTCTAAGTATCAAGTTCATTGCTTTGCTTACTATTGTTTAAAGAACGTTTGTTTTATCCTTTACCTTTCTTTGTTAGCCAATACCCCTAGCCCCGTTACAACCCTTGACTTTAATCTTGAGTGTTATGTGTTTCAATTTGTGGAGTTTAAAATTGGTACGAGCATATGGTGTCACTGGTTCTCGCATTTAGGTAGTAGCGTTCCATTCATGAGATCATATCTAAACATGTTATTAACTCCGAAAAGTGCTTTCTTTGTCATACATATATGTGAGCATTCGTTTTCATATTTACATCTATCTTCTCACATATAACTAGTATAGGGTGTGTAGTCAGAAAATCTGTGTGAAAATTGAGTGCATATCTAGTAAGGAATTGAGGAAATTCTCTAAGGCATGTTACTACATTCAAAATCATGTTTTAATTGGTTATTTGTGAACTAATGAGTAGTGACTATGATTAAGTAAATGCTTAAGCGTAAAGATGGCTAAAATCTGTGGGAATGATGATTTTTAACATGTCATGTGCATTGGAAATCCCTGAGGCGATTGTTGGAAGGTGCAGGTTGTGTTTTACTCGTTTTACTTCGTTTATTTACTTTGTTTCATTTTGTTTTGCTCGAGGACTAGCAAAAGCTAAGTGTGGGGGAATTTGATAGGAGCATATTTGCGCACCTTAGTTTAGCTTGTTTTTGTGCATTTATAGTGTTTTTCCTTAGTAAAGTAGTCTTTTAAGCTAGTTCTATGTGTTTTCAGGTTTTAAGAGCAAAGTATGCAAAAGGATGCATTTTGGAGCCTTTTGGGGCAAATTAGAGCTTGGAATGGACATCATATGCTTGGAGCCAAGAGGATGGACGAAATTGAAGACTTGAAGATGATGATTCCTACTTGAGCAAGGTTTCCTAGTTGAAGTAGGAAAGTCCCTAAATGGAAGATGGTTTCCTAGTTGAATTAGGATTCCTAGTTAAGATGGGTTTCCTAGTTGAATTAGGATTCCTAGTTAAGATGGGTTTCCTAGTTGAAATAGGATTCCTAGAAGAATGAAGATTCCTACTCAACTAAGGTTTCCTACTTGATGAAGGAAAGTCAAAATCCAAATGGTCTCAAGTGAAGCAACAAAGAAGCTTTCCAAGTCCAAGAAGGAGAAGAATTCCAAGATGAAGAAGGATTAGCTTTCCTAATACCAATGCACAAGGTTTTCAGCCACAAAGAGGAGTCCTAAACACTTTAGGACACCTTATCCTAATCCTATAGGGATGCCATGCACTTTACCTTATCTTGGAGGGTTTCTAGAAGCCTTAGATGCCCTATCCTATCTTTGCCGTGGGTTTTATCCAAATCCCCTTAGTTTTTAGGCTTTCTAGAAGCCCTAACATTATCCCTACAAAGGTGCTGCACCCTTATCTCTTTTTCCCTACAAATTTGGCCCTTAAAACATGATTCTAGGAACCTTATCTTATCTCCTACAAAAGTGGCGCCCCAAATCCTTCTAGAAGTGCCAATTTCTGCCACAAAACACTTTGTTTCTAGAACCCTAAAAATCTGGCGCCTCTATTCCTTTTCCTTTGGGGTTTCCTACCTTCTAGATGGCCTATTTCCTTGTGGATTTGGGTTATTCAAGTCCATATCTGATTACCCTAGGGTTTTAAGTGCCTATATATACTCATATTAACCCCTAGATCAGATTACCACCTCTCATACACATTCATTAATTCCAGAAATTCATCCATACACCTAAACCTGTCCCTAGACCCTTGCCGCACCAAGGAGGAGGAGAAGGAAGCTCGGGAGTTCATGCAATTCGAGTTCGCGTCGCTGAAATTTCTAGGTGTTTCTTTTCCTTTGAATTCAATGTTTAATTTCAATTCTCTTTGTTTTGTGCGTATGAGGAACTAAACCCCCCCTTGGCTAGGGGGGGATTCGAAACCATGAACATACTTGCTATATGATTTGATTACTTCTAATTGCGTTTCATAAGTTGTGAATTCAATTTACTTATCTATGTAAATTACATTGATTTGTGTGTGTTGGTTGAGAGTGCACGCTTAATTATCATGCATAAATTGGATGCTAGGATATAAGGAAATTTCACCTAATCGTTATGGAATTATATTCACAAGTAGTAAAGGTTGATGATCTCAATCGCGTTAAGTAAATTCTTGGCACAAGTTTCATGCAATCATAGTAACAAGTGCTTCGTCAATGCTTATGGTTTTCATAGAACTTAATGATTCTTGCTTGTACCTCTATTATGCAATCATGTAGGGGACTTGTGGGGAATGTTTTGGGTTGTCGTATGCAATCATCCAATTCAATAACATTAGGAAAATCTGAAGGTTAATTTAAGCGAACCTAATTAACTTGGGGCGTTGAGAATTCATGGGTAATTGAAAAGCAATTGGAAATTGTTTTATATGCAAGTATAACATGTGTGGAGATGAACCCCCTAGCTAGCTTCCATTCCATTCGATTCCATCAAATTCGTTTTACAATCTGTTCTAATTTAAAAAGTTTGTTTTGTTTTTAATTTCGTCCAAAACCAATCCCCCTTTACTTTGTTGAGTCATAGTAGTTAGAAACCACTTTAGTTTGTGTTTTTAAGTGTCTTAGGTCAAAGTAAAACCAATTTTCGTCCAAAGTTGTGTCTAGTGTTCAAAACTGCCCAGATTGTGTTTTTAAGGCAGTTTTGAGTGTTTTGGTGCTGTTTTGAGTCTTTTGGTTTGTTTTGGTGTTTTAAAGTTTAGTTTTGCATTCTTTGAGTCTAGTATAGTGTTTTAAACTTGTTTTTACATATTTGAGTCAGTTTCCAAGTGATTAACAATCCCTCCTAATCCCCGGTCCAGAACGATCCCTACTTACATTCTTCACTACAATTGATAAAAAGAGGGTTTAATTTGTGTGCGTATAAATCTCGCATCAAGCAAGGTTTCCTAGTTGAAGTAGGAAAGTCCCTGATGGAAGATGGTTTCCTAGTTGAATTAGGATTCCTAGTTAAAATGGGTTTCCTAGTTGAATTAGGATTCCTAGAAGAATGAAGATTCCTACTCAAATAAGGTTTCCTACTTGATGAAGGAAAGTCAAAATCCAAATGGTCTCAAGTGAAGCAACAAAGAAGTTTTCCAAGTCCAAGAAGGAAAAGAATTCCAAGATGAAGAAGGATTAGCTTTCCTAATCCTAATGCACAAGGTTTTCAGCCACAAAGAGGAGTCCTAAACACTTTAGGACACCTTATCCTAATCCTATAGGGATGCCATGCACTTTACCTTATCTTGGAGGGTTTCTAGAAGCCTTAGATGCCCTATCCTATCTTTGCCGTGGGTTTTATCCAAATCCCCTTAGTTTTTAGGCTTTCTAGAAGCCCTAACATTATCCCTACAAAGGTGCTGCACCCTTATCTCTTTTTCCCTACAAATTTGGCCCTTAAAACATGATTCTAGGAACCTTATCTTATCTCCTACAAAAGTGGCGCCCCAAATCCTTCTAGAAGTGCCAATTTCTGCCACAAAACACTTTGTTTCTAGAACCCTAAAAATCTGGCGCCTCTATTCCTTTTCCTTTGGGGTTTCCTACCTTCTAGATGGCCTATTTCCTTGTGGATTTGGGTTATTCAAGTCCATATCTGATTACCCTAGGGTTTTAAGTGCCTATATATACTCATATTAACCCCTAGATCAGATCACCACCTCTCATACACATTCATTAATTCCAGAAATTCGTCCAACCCTCTCCACACCCTTGCCGCAGCCACCAAACACCTTTCTCCTTAGTTTTAAGCTTTGCCGCACCATCCCCTTCCCCTAAACACTACTACATCCCTCCATAACCATGCATCCATACACCTAAGGCCCTAAACCTGTCCCTAGACCTTTGCCGCACCAAGGAGGAGGAGAAGGAAGCTCGGAAGTTCATGCAATTCAAGTTCACGTCGCTGGAATTTCTAGGTGTTTCTTTTCCTTTGAATTCAATGTTTAATTTCAATTCTCTTTGTTTTGTGCGTATGAGGAACTAAACCCCCCCTTGGCTAGGGGGGGATTCGAAATACATGTTTATACTTGCGATATGATTTGATTACTTCTAATTGCGTTTCATAAGTTGTGAATTCAATTTACTTATCTATGTGAATTATATTGATTTGTGTGTGTTGGTTGAGAGTGCACGCTTAATTATCATGCATAAATTAGATGCTAGGATATAAGGAAATTTCACCTAATCGTTATGGAATTATATTCACAAGTAGTAAAAGTTGATGATCTCAATTGCGTTAAGTAAATTCTTGGCATAAGTTTCATGCAATTCATAGTAACGAGTGCTTCGTCAATGCTTATGGTTTTCAAAGAACTTAATGATTCTTGCTTGTATCTCTATTATGCAATTCATGTAGGGAACTTGTGGGGAATGCTTTGGGTTGTCGTATGCAATCATCCAATTCAATAACGTTAGGAAAATCTGAGGGTTAATTAGTGCAATTCACGGTTAATCTGGGGCGTTGAGAATTCATGGGTTATTGAAAAGCAATTGGAGATCGTTTTATATGCAAGTATAACATGTGTGGAGATGAACCCCTTAGCTAGCTTCCCATCCATTCAATTCCATCAAATTCGTTTTACAATCTGTTCTAATTTAAAAAGTTTGTTTTGTTTTTAATTTCGTCCAAAACCAATCCCCCTTTACTTTGTTGAGTCATAGTAGTTAGAAATCACTTTAGTTTGTGTTTTTAAGTGTCTTAGGTCAAGTTAAAACCAATTTTCGTCCAAGTTGTGTCTAGTTTTCAAAACTGCCCAGATTGTGTTTTTAAGGCAGTTTTGAGTGTTTTGGTGCTGTTTTGAGTCTTTTGGTGTTTTAAAGTTTAGTTTTGCATTCTTTGAGTCTAGTATAGTGTCTTATATTATGTTTTTACGTTTTTGAGTCAAATCCAAGTGATTAACAATCCCTCCTAATCCCCGGTCCAGAACGATCCCTACTTACATTCTTCACTACAATTGATAAAAAGAGGGTTTAATTTGTGTGCGTATAATTCTCGCATCAGTTTTATCCACCATAACTTCTAATGTTGTTCCTTGCTGTTTTAAGGTGTTTTTAAGTTGTTTTAGAGTGTTTTAGTGTGTTTTGTTTTATAATTTGAAAATCCCATAAAAATTTGAAAAATTGTTTTGAAAAACCCAAAAAGAGTTGTTTTAAGAGTCGTTTTTGTGTGTTTGTGTCTTAGGGTACCTTCCAACACCATGATAAGGATTTGGTTTATAATTGCATGACGATTAGAAAGAGTTATAAACATAGAGAAAAGTTTGATTTACTCTTGGTATATGCTTGGTTATGGTTATAATATATGACTTCACATGCAATCATAAAAGAAAAAAATTCGTTTTTGTAACATGCTTGAAGGAAGGAACTCAAAAAACGCTACAACCCTGAGAGACTTGAGCCTATAACGTTCTTTGGAGAGTATAATCTGTGATTTCTTGTTTTCTAAAGTCGTTGCATGATCTCATTATTCTTTGCTTGGTTACTACTTAGAAGGCATTTCATCATATAGTTCCAAATGCTTGAACTCATGCCCATTTCATTCAAAGCATGTTATTGATTTGCATAACACATATTCAAGAAGAAGTTGTGTAGTGACCACCACCATAGCCAAATAGCCTTACTTCCCATACTTCGTATATGTTGTAAGTTTTAACCCCGTTGAGCCTCGTTTTGCCTTTATTCCTTGTTTACCCACATCACCCCTTACCTAGCTTAGAGTAGGACTTTCCTATACCCTTGTTCTTAAAGTTTAGTGAGCATGACTTAAATGAATTCCTTTTGAGTTACATTATGCAAGAAAATGAGTGTGGGGGAGTAAAAGTTTGTTCTTACGTTTATATGTATGTTTTGAGATTCAAAAGAAAAAGAAGAAAAGAAAAAAAAAAAAAAAAAAAAACAAGGAGTGAAAATAAGTAAGAATGAACTCACGAGCGTTGATGGTTGAAGAAAGGGTCCAAAAAGTTGAATATGGCCCTAAGTTTTGTGTGATTTTCCCTTGGGTGTTCAAAGTTGACTTCTGCGTTCTTAAGGGAATTCTAAGTGCCTAATTCAATACTTTGCTCACTATTGCTTTAAGAATGTTTGTTTATCCTTCACCTTTCATTGTTAGCCAAAACCCTAGCCCCGTTACTACCCTTTGACTTCTATATTGAGTGTTATGTATTTCAATTGTGGAGTTTGAACTTGGTATGAGCTTATGGTGTCACTGGTTCTCGCGTCTAAGTAGTAGCATTCCATTCATGAGATCATATCTAAACATGCTTATTAACTCCAGAAAATGCTTTCCTTATTATAACATATGTGAGTGTTCGTCTACATGTTTACATCAATCTTCTCACATATACCTAGTGTAGGGTGTGTAGTCAGAAAATCTGTGTGAAAAACGAGAGTACATCTAGTAAGAAATTGAGGGAATTCTCTAAAGGCATGTTACTACATTTGAAATGTGTTTTAATTGCTTAATTGTGAACTAGTATGTGGTGACTATGATTAAGAATGTACTTAAGTGTAAAGATGGCTCAAATCTGTGAGAATAATGATTTTTAACTTGTCATGTGCATTGGAAGTCCCTGATACGATTGTTGGAAGGTGTAGGTTGTGTTTTGTTCTTTTTGTTTTGTTTTTCTGTTTTGCTCGAGGACTAGCAAAAGCTAAGTGTGGGGGTATTTGATAGGAGCATATTTATGCGACTTAAATGGCTTGTTCTTGTACATTTACGTTATGTTTCTTTAGTTATTTTAGTACTTTAAGCTATTTTCGTGTGTTTGTAGGTCCAAAGGGCTAAAGGAGCAAAAAGATGCATTTTGGAGACTTTTGGAGCACTTTTGGGCTAAGGACGGATAGCTTATGCTTGAAGCCAAAGTGTTGGACGAAATTTAAGACCTAATTGGAGCCAAAGTGTTGGAACCTTGTTCTCTTTAGTTTTAGGACATTTAAACCTTTCCTAATCCCAATCATGCCATGCATAACACACATCCATTCTAACACATTGTCATTGCACATGCATTTCCTTCATTAGTTAACCCACATGCACTTATCACTTATCATCACCACATATCATATCACTTAATCACTTATCACTTATCATCACCACTTAACCACTTATCATATCATAACCACATATCATATCACTTATCACTTATCACTTAACATATCATCCACCTACTTCACCTACAACATCCACCTACTTCACCTACAACATCCACTTCACCTACAACATCCACCTACTTCACCTACAACATCCACCTACTTCACCTACAACATCCACTTCACCTACAACATCCACCTACTTCACCTACAAATGACATAGCCATATGTTCCCTCCACTACTCCTATAAATACCCTTGCATTCATTCATTCATGGACATCTCATATACACTTCATCCATTTCAGAAATGTAGACCATAAACCACCCTTTGTGCCGTGCCCTCCCCTACAAATCCAAACACCATCCTTCCATCTCCACAACTCCTCTTCCATTCCTCCACCACTCCCCAAACCATTCACACCATCAAACTATCCCTAGACCTTGTGCTACAACGAAGAGGAAGAGAAGAGTGCCTAAACGTTCATACAATTCAAGTTTGAGTTGTTAGAATGTTTAGGTGCTTCTTTGATTTCTATGTTTAATTTCAATACTCTTTGTTTTGTACGAATGAGGCATGGAAGAGAAGAGGGCCTAAACGTTCATACAATTCAAGTTTGAGTTGTTGGAATGTTTAGGTGTTTCTTTGATTCTCTTTGTTTTGTACCATGAGGAACTAAACCCCCCTTGGCTAGGGGGGGATTCGAAATAAATGTTTATGCTTGCATTTTGATTTGATTACTTCTAATTACGTTTCATAAGTTGTGGATTCAATTTGTTTAACCGTTTGATTGATAACTTATTTATGTATGTTTATTGAGAGTGCACGCTTAATTTTCATGCATGAATATGACGCTAGAATATAAGTGAGTTTCACCTAATCGTTATGAACTTATATTCACAAGTAGTGGAGGTTGCTTATAAACAATCGCGTTAAATGAATTCTTGGCACGAGTTTCATGCTCATCATAGTAACGAATGCCTCGTCAACACTTATAGTTTTCATAATGCTTAATGATCTTTGATTGTATCTTTATTGTGCTGTTCACGTAAAGGACTTTTGGAGAATGTTGTGAATTGCGTTGCGCTAACCCATCCAATTCATTAACTTAAGGAAAACTTGACGGTTAATTTAAGCGTACCTAATTGACCCGGGGTGATGAGTTTAATAATTTATTGAAATGCAATTGGAAATCTTTTTATTATGTAAGTGTAACATGTGTGAAGAAGAACCCCTTAGCCATTCTATTATCCATTCATTCCATTCCATCAAATTCGTTTTACAATCTGTTTAGTTTATTACTTGTTTTGTTATTTCAATTTTCGTATAAATCTAAATCCCCCTTTACTTTATTGTCCAATTTAGTTAGAAAGTATCTTAGTTTGTGTTTTTAAGAGTTTTGATTCAATTTATTTCCCAATTTCGTCCAAATTCACCAAACTGCTCAAAACTGCCCAGAAAGTGTTTTTAAGGCAGTTTTGAGTGTTTTGGGTGATGTTTGAGTCTTTTGGTTTGTTTTAGTGTTTTAAAGTTTGGTTTTACATTCTTTGAGTCTAGTTTAGTGTTTAATATTGTGTTTTTATGTTTTTGAGTCAAATCCAAGTGATTAACAATCCCTCCTAATCCCCGGTCTAGAACGATCCCTACTTATACATATACTACAATTTGACGAAAAGAGGGTTTAATTTGTGTGCGTATAAATCTCGCATCAGTATCTCTTCTATGCATTCATGTTGAGGACTTGTGGGGAATGTTTTGAATTGTTGTATGCGCTAACCCATCCAATTCAATAACGTTAGGAAGATTTGAAGGTTAATTAGTGCATCACGGTTAACCCAGGGTGTTGAGTTTCATGGTTTATTGAAATGCAATTGGAAATCATTTTATTATGCAAGTATAACATGTATGGAGATGAACCCCTTAGCCATTCTATCATCCATTCATTCCATTCCATCAAATTCGTTTTACAATCTGTTTCGTTTATTAACATGTTTTGTTATTTCAATTTTCGTATAAATCTAAATCCCCCTTTACTTTAATGTCCAATTTAGTTAGAAATCAATTTAGTTTGTGCTTTTAAGTGTTTTGATTCATTTTATTTCCCAATTTCGTCCAAATTCACCAAAGTGCTCAAAACTGCCCAGAAAGTGATTTTAAGGCAGTTTTGAGTGTTTTGGGTGATGTTTGAGTCTTTTGGTTTGTTTTAATGTTTTAAGTGTTTAGTTTTACATTCTTTAAGTTAGTTTAGTGTTTTATATTGTGTTTTTACATTCTTGAGTCAAGTTATTACTTAATTTCGTCCAAATTTGTGTTTGTGCTCAAATCTGCCCAGAAAGTGGTTTTTAGGCAGATTCGAGTGTGTTTGTGTTGTTTTGAGTCTTTTGGTTTGTCTTAGTGTTTTAAAGTTTAGTTTTGCATTCTTTGAGTCTAGTATAGTGTTTCATATTGTTATTTTACGTTTTTGAGTCAAATCCAAGTGGTTAACAATCCCTCCTAATCCCCGGTCCAGAACGATCCCTACTTATATCTATACTACAATTGTCAAAAAGAGGGTTTAATTTATGCGCGTATAAATCTCGCATCAAGAATGTGTCAAATTCAGTTCCTACTAATGTTTTTCCTTCGAATGTTCCTTTTCCTAGTAGGTTCATGCAAACAAAGAAGGAGGAAGCTGAAAAAGACATTCTTGAGACATTTAGGAAAGTTCAAGTTAACATACCCCTTTTGGATGCAATCAAGCAAGTTGCATGCTATGCCAAGTTTTTAAAGGAGTTGTGCACCAATAGGAAGAGGATTTCGACCAAGGAGGTTGTTAAGGTAGGTGAAAATGTCTCCGCCATCTTGCAACGAAAACCACCCCCAAAATGCAAAGATCCAGATAGTTTTACAATTCCTTGTGTCATTGGTAATATTCGCTTTGAATCTGCCATGCTAGACTTAGGTGCCTCTATAAATGTTATGCCATACTCAATTTATGCATCTATGAATTTAGGAGTGTTGAAAAATGATGGTGTAATCATACAATTGGCCGATAGATCTAACGCCTATCCAAAGGGAGTTTTGGAAGATGTTTTAGTGCAGGTTAATCATTTAATCTTCTCGGCGGATTTCTATGTTCTTGATGCGAAAATATAAGCACACAAATTAAAATCCTCTTTTGACAATTGTAGTATATGAATAAGTAGGGATCGTTCTAGACCGGGGATTAGGAGGGATTGCTAAATCACTTGAAAACTGACTCAAAAACGTAAAACACAAGTCAAAACACTAAACTAAACTCAAAGAATGCAAAACTAAACAATAAAACACTAAAACAAACCAAAAGACTCAAAACAGCCCCAAAACACTCAAAACTGCCTTAAAAACACTTCCTGGGCAGTTTTGAGCACTTTCACTAATTTGGACGAATTTGGGTAATAACTTGAATCAAAACACTTAGAAACACAAACTAAGACACTTTCTAACTAAATTGGACACTAAAGTAAAGGGGGATTTAGTTTTTGACGAAATTAAATAAAATGCACAGATTGTAATTAAAACAGATTGTAAAGATGAATTTGATGAAAATATGGATGGAATGCTAGCTAGAAGGTTCTTCTCCACACATGTCACACTTGCATACAAGATGATTTTTAGTTGGTCTTTCGATGAATTATGAAACTCAACACCCCGGGTTAATTAGGTCCGCTTAAATTAACCTTCAAGTTCTCCTTAAGTTAATGAATTGGATGGGACAGCGCATACACAATTCAAAACATTCTCCAAAAGTCCTTTACGTGAAAAGCACAATAAAGATACAATCAAAGATCATTAAGCAACATGAAAACTATAAGTGTTGACGAGGCATTCGTTACTATGATGAGCATGAAACTACTGCCAAGAATTCATTTAACGCGATTGTTTATAAGCAACCTCCACTACTTGTGAATATAAGTTTGTAACTATTAGGTGAAACTCACTTATATTCTAGCATCATATTCATGCATGAAAATTAAGCGTGCACTCTCAATAAACATACACAAATAAGTTATCAATCAAGCAGTTAAACGAATTGAATCCAAAACTCATGAAATTCCAACCAAAGGTAATCAATTCATATTGCAAGCATAAACATGGTTTCGAATTACCCCCTAGCTAACTAGGGGTTTAGCCTCTCATGTTCACAGAAAGAGAAATAAAATTGAAATTAAACATAAAGAACAAAAGATTGATTACACCTAGAACGCCCAACGAATCCACTTGAATTTCTGCGCATTTAAAGTTCCTCTTTCTCCTTTCTTCTTGCTGCGGCAGAGAAGGTTTATGGATGATTTGGAATGATTTTTGGGTTGTAGATGGGTTTATGGGGATTTGGTGGTGCGGCAAGGGGTTGTGGAAGGTGTATGGAGGTTTGGATGGTGTATGGAATGGTGGAGGAAGGGTGGAGTGGCTGCGGCAAGGTTGGGAAGTGGCTGGAATTGGAGGGTTGTTGCGGACTGAAGGTGGGAGAAGGGATGGTGGTTGCGGCAAGATGTGTTTGTGGCTGAAAAATATGAAGAATGAATGAATGAGATTCTAGGGTGAATTAAAGGGTGCAGCTTAGATGGGAATTAGGGTTATGGTAGCTGAATGATGGGGAGAATGAAAAGGAATTCATTCATGCTTACTATGCTTCAAGAACAAGGGTACGGATGGTCCTAATCTAGGCTAGGTGAGGATGATATGGGTTAACAAAGAACATGGCTAACACGGCTCAATGGGGTTAAACTTAAACACAAAATGAGTGAAGGGCACACGACTATTTGGTTTTTATGGTGGTTGATGCGAAAATAGTTAAACACACAAATTAAACCCTATGGATGACAATTGTAGTAAATGAGCAAATAGGGATCGTTCTAGACCGGGGATTAACTAGGGATGCTAATCAATGTGAAATTGACTCAAAAACGTAAGAACACAATATAAAACACTTACTAGACTCAAAGAATGCAAAACTAAACTTTAAAACACTAAAACAAACCAAAAGACTCAAACATCACCCAAAACACTCAAAACTGCCTTAAAAACACTTTCTGGGCAGTTTTGAGCACTTTGGTGAATTTGGACGAATTTGTGTAACAAATTGAATCAAAACACTTAAAAACACAAACTAAGACACTTTCTAACTAAGTTGGACACTAAAGTAAAGGGGGATTAAGGTTTTGACGAAATTAAATTAAATGCACAGATTAATAAACTAGGCAGATTGTATAAACGGATTTGAGAAACAAGATGATGGATGGATTAGTTAGAGGTCCATTCTCCACACATGACACATTTATATATGAATCGATTCTCCAATTGTTTTTCATTAACTATGATGCTCAACACCCCAAGTTAACCGTGATGCACTAATTAACTCTCAAATTTTCCTTAAGTTATTGAATTGGATGATGCATGCGACAATTCAAATCATTCTCCAATGGTTCTCAACATGAATGCATAGAAGAGATACAATGAGAGATCATTATGCTCTATGAAAATTATAAGTGTTGACAAGGCAATTGTAACTATGAATGCATGATACTTTTGCCAAGAATTCAATTAACGCGGTTGTGACTAGCAACCTTCACTACTCATGTTTATAAACTTGTGACGATTAGGTGAAACTCGTTTATAAACTAGCATCGAGTTTATGCATGAAGACTAAGTATGCATCCCTAATCAACATACAAAAACAAGTCTTTAATAAACATGATAATTGAATTGCAATCACAAATTAACAAATCACAATTGGAAGAAATCAATTCATATTTCAAACATGTTCATGGCTTCAAACTTTCCCCTAACTAATTAGGGGTTTAGCCACTCATGATTACAACAAACTTAATGACAAACACCACTCCTTTGAAAGTTTCAGGGATATTGGACTTGGCCAGATTGCATGTGATGGTTATGACTTGTCCAATGTCATCAAATTCAACTTCTTTGGGTTTTGTGGTTTCAAATATGTCCTCTTTGATGCCTTCTACATCTTCTCCAGCCACTACCTTCTCTTGAATCATTCGTCTTGGTGTACAAAGTCCTTTGAAGAATTCAACACCATCTAAAACTTGCTGTGTTGCACCAAGAATTGGAATAGCATTTTGCACCTTTGGGAAGGCTTCCACGATGTCCTTTTTACTCTCTTCTTGGTTGGGAATCAAAAACCTGCTAGGAAAAGGGACATTGGGTGGAATAACATCAGAATCACATGGAATTGGGACGTCCTTACTTGTGGTGGGTGATTTAGAGGACATAAGGGGCTGCGGCAAGGGTTGTTCTACCCTTGCCGTGTGCATGTCTTCTTCCTCCTCCTCAATTAGCAGCTCCTCATCCACTTCTAGGCTATGTTTGGACATTTTTAGGTCAGCTCCAACCTCCATAGCACTTCCCAAAGTGATAGCATTATGGATTTCAAAATCTTCCTTCGAGTTTTCAATAGTTGAGTTGGAGAGTTTACTTTGCTCTTGAATTTGTTTCATGAACTCCATAATCTGCCCAATTTGCTCCTCCAATTTACCCAACTTCTTGTCTTGATTTTGTTCGTCCTGCGTCAAAGAGGTTAGTAATTGAAAATTTTTATCATTATCCATGGGCATACTTGAACTTGATTGGAATTGTTGTGGGGGAGGTTGTGGTGGCTGCATAGGTGTTGTATAGAACTCCTCATATGGTTGCCAATATGCTTCTTGTTGAGCCTCCTTGACTTGATTTTGTGACCCCTGCACCAAAGAATTTAATTCATTAAGAATTTGATTATAATCTATTGACGAACTTGAATTTAATTGAGCATATTGCATATGAAGTTGTGGTGGCTGCATAGGTCTTGAATAGAACTCCTCATATGGCTGCCAATATGCTTCACGTTGAACTTGTTGAGCTTCCCACCACATAGAGTTTGAATGATCCCTCCAATCTCTTTGTGGACATTGATTGGCTTGAAATCCTTGCCTATATGACGCACCAAATGTAGGGACACTCTGCATTGTAGTCCTTTCGGCATACGACGACAATTGAGAAGTAAGATTTGCCAATTGAGCTTGAATGCTAGCAAAATCCATATCTTACTTCTCTAGTACCTAAAATCAAAGAAAGAGAACTAAATCAAATATCAAAAGTAACAACAAACAAAGAAAACAACACTAAGTTAGAAACTAAAACGAAAACAACTAAACCAAAAAGAAAAGAACCAAGGGATTAGCAAAGTTGCTAATCCCCGGCAACGGCGCCAAAATTTGATGCGAAAATTAGCTTAACACACAAATTAACCCTCTTTTGACAATTGTAGCATATAAATAAGTAGGGATCGTTCTTACACCGGGGATTAGGAGGGCTTGCTAAACACTCTAAACTGACTCAAATAAATAAACTTAATCTTTAAAACACTTAAACTCACTTAAAAAGACTCAAACACGTTCACAAAACTCAAAATAGGCTAAAAACACTCAAAACTGCCTTAAAAACACAATCTGGGCAGTTTTGAGCCTAAACACAATTTTGGACGAAAATTGGTTCTAACTTGACTCAAAACTCTTAAAAACACAATCTAAAACATAATTGGACCAATTAGACACTCTAAGACAATTGGGGATTTGGTTTTTGACGAAAATCAAACAAACAAAACAAATATGTAAACTAGGCAGATTCTGACGAAATTGGTGAAATTAAATGGATGGTGAGATGGCTAGGAGGTTTTTCTCCACACATGGCATACTTGCATACAAAATAATCTCCAGTTGCTTATTCGATGAATTTATGAACCTCAACACCCCAAGTTAATTAGGTACGCTTAAATTAACTCTCAGAATTTCCTTAGGTCATTGAATTGAATGGAATTAGCGCATTGCAATCAAATTATTCCTTAAAAGTTTTCTATATGAAAGCGCATGATAGAAAGACAATCAAAGATCATTAGGTTCTATGGTAATCATAGGTGTTGACGAGGCATTCGTAACTATGAAAGCGCATGATACTTATGCCAAGAATTCACTTATCATAATTGTGACCAACAATCTTAACTACTCATGAATATAAGTTCCCAACGATTAGGTGAAGTTCCCTCATACCTGATAGGAGCATATTTATGCGACTTAAATGGCTTGTTCTCGTACATTTACGTTATGTTTCTTTAGTTATTTTAGTACTTTAAGCTATTTTCGTGTGTTTGTAGGTCCAAAGGGCTAAAGGAGCAAAAAGATGCATTTTGGAGACTTTTGGAGCACTTTTGGGCTAAGGACGGATAGCTTATGCTTGAAGCCAAAGTGTTGGACGAAATTGAAGACCTAATTGGAGCCAAAGTGTTGGAACCTTGTTCTCTTTAGTTTTAGGACATTTAAACCTTTCCTAATCCCAATCATGCCATGCATAACACACATCCATTCTAACACATTGTCATTGCACATGCATTTCCTTCATTAGTTAACCCACATGCACTTATCACTTATCATCACCACATATCATATCACTTAATCACTTATCACTTAACATCACCACTTAACCACTTATCATATCATAACCACATATCATATCACTTATCACTTATCACTTAACATATCATCCACCTACTTCACCTACAACATCCACCTACTTCACCTACAAATGACATAGCCATATGTTCCCTCCACTACTCTTATAAATACCCTTGCATTCATTCATTCATGGAGATCTCATTTCATACACAACACATTACAAACACATTCTCCCTTCCCTAGCCGTGAGCTTCCCATCCATTCCCTTATAATCCAAACACCACTCCTCATCCATTTCCATAATCCCCCAAACCTCACCTTAGACCTTGTGCTACAACAACGAGGAAGATAAGAGGGCCTAAACGTTCATACAATTCAAGTGTGAGTTGTTGGAATGTTTAGGTGTTTCTTTGATTTCAAAGTTTAAATTTAATTCTCTTTGTTTTGTACGTATGAGGAATGGAAGAGAAGAGTGCCTAAACGTTCATACAATTCAAGTTTGAGTTGTTGGAATGTTTAGGTGTTTCTTTGATTTCAAAGTTATGAGGAACTAAACCCCCTTTAGCTAGGGGGTGATTCGAAATATATGTTTATGCTTGCATTTTGATTTGATTAATTCTAATTGCGTTTCATAAGTTGTGGTTCAATTTGTTTAACCGTTTGATTGATAACTTATTTATGAATGTTTATTAAGAATGCGCGCTTAATTTTCATGCATCAATATGACGCTAGAATATAAGTGAGTTTCACCTAATAGTTACGAACTTATATTCACAAGTAGTGGAGGTTGCTTATAAACAATCGCGTTAAATAAATTCTTGGCATAAGTTTCATGCGTAGTCCATAGTAACGAATGCCTCGTCAACACTTAAAGTTTTCATGATGCTTAATGATCTTTGATTGTATCTTTATTGTGCTTTTCACGTAAAGGACTTTTGGAGAATGTTGTGAATTGCGTTGCGCTAACCCATCCAATTCATTAACTTAAGGAAAACTTGACGGTTAATTTAAGCGGACCTAATTGACCCGGGGCGTTGAGAATTAATGATTTGTTGAAATGCAATTGGAAATCGTTTTATTATGCAAGTATAACATATGTGGAGATGAACCCCGTAGCTAACTTTCCATCCATTTGTTCTTTCTTTTCTTGTTTCTGTTTTCATGTTTAATTTAACTTGTTATTCAATTATGTTAAACATGTGAAACTAATTTCTTTTTAGTTAGAGGCGAATTTGAAGCCATGGACATATGTTGGTTATGATTTGATTTACTCCAGTTATGAATTCATGAACTTTAGATGTGGGTTACTTTTCTGTTTTGATTAAGAACTTGTTTATGTATGTGGGTTGAGGGTCGACACTTAATTTGCATGCCTAAGACTTGATGCTAGGATATAAGGGAATTTCACCTAATCGTTATGAACTTATATTCATGAGTAGTAAAAATCGCTAGTCACGATTGTGTTTAGTAAACCCTAGGCTGGATTAACATGCGTATTCCATAGTTATGAATGCCTAGTCAATGTTTATGATTTCCGTTGAACTTAATGATCTTTGTTGAATGTCTCTATCATGCGTATTCCATGTGAGAGACTTTGATTAGGAATAATTTGGTTGTAATGCGTATCCCATTCAATCCAATGAATCTAGGGAAATCTGAAGGTTAATTTAAGCGGACCTAATTAACTTGGAGCATTGTCATTCATCGTTTGTTGAAGTCATAACTGGGAGTCAAATTATATGCTTATGTTCATGTGTGGATAAGGAACCCTCTAACTAGTTTTTCTTCATTCTATTCCATCAATTTCGTTTGTACAATCTGTTTTATTTCCAAGTTTCTATTTTAGTTTAATTTCGTCCAAAACCAATCCCCCATTTATTTTAAAGTGTTAGATTAGTTAGAAATACATTTATTTTGTGTTTTTACGTTTTTTTGAGTCAAATCTAAGTGATTAACAATCCCTCCTAATCCCCGGTCCAGAACGATCCCTACTTATACATATACTACAATTTGACGAAAAGAGGGTTTAATTTGTGTGCGTATAAATACACGCATCAAATTTTGGCGCCGTTGCCGGGGATTAGAAAATTTGCTAATCCCTTGGATTGTTTTATTTTCGTTTGTTTTTATTTTATTCCAGATTCTTATGTTATTTTGTTTCTTGCTCTAGGTACTAGTTTATGACTCGGAGTTCTCATCCGATTCGTGAACGTATCCTGGAGTGATTGGGTTCTTCGTCCGGCTGCAAGACGTAAAAGAAAGCGCTACTTGGGAGGCAACCCAATGCATTTTGAAAAAAAAAAAAAAAAAAAAAAAAAAAAAAAAAAAACATGGCAGAACGATGGAGGCTTCACAAAGGTTGTTTACTTAAAGACCCACTACGTGGCAAAACTCTTGAAGCGGAAGGCATCGGGACGGAAGACATCGGGACGGAAGGCATCGGGGCTAAAGACATAGGAGCGGAAGGCATCGGAGCTGGAGGCATCAAAGATAGAGCATTCGAGGCCTCAATACTTGGCCAAACGCTGGATGATCCAGGAAAGAGGTGCCTCTGGAGGAAAGACGAAAACCTTTGACGGTCACTTTGAATCCGACCTTCAGACTCTTGCAGTTCATCAAGCTTCCTCTTCATGCCCGTTGAATAGTTGTTGGCAAGCACGTGCAAACTTCTATTCTCATGCTTAAGCAGTTTGATCTCCTGCTTAAGACTTTCCACCTCTGCCATCAATGATTCCACCTGACGGGAGCGGGCAAGCAGGCGTTGGCCCATGTTGGACACAGAACTCGCACACTGAACACTAAGTGCGAGGGACTCTTGAACGGCCAACTCATCGGACCGTCCTGACAGCAGCCTACTATCTTTTGGAGTGAGGAGGTTCCTAGCTACTATTGTAGCTGTTGTGGCGTTCTGCATCACGGAGTCTTCACCTGTGAGAGGACCGTTAGAAGATAAGAAAGAAGGGCGCCATACGTTACCTTGACGCGGCGCACCCGTATCACTGCTAAGGCTCAATTCCAAGCTAAGGTTCGATGGGTTTGCCATTTTTCAAAAGTGTTCAAAGAGAGGGGCGGATGGAGTTAATTCTCAAAGGGCCGGAGTCGATTTTCAAGAATGGGAATTCTTCAGAGTGTGTTTGTTGTGGTGATCGATACCTCTATAAGAAGCCAAGGCGACGCGTCCACCTATTCGAAAAGCCGGAATTTCAGGCGTAATTTAGGCGATGCGTTCTCTGCTTTTCAGAAGACGCGTTCAACTTTGTCAAAAGATTTCTGACAAAGCTGAAAACACGTGGAGGCCATCATCGCAACTACACATCTTTAGCCGACAAAGCGCAAAGTTCGGCGACGCTTTCTCTGCTTTTCAGAAGACGTGTGCAGCTTTGTCAAAAGGAGCCGCATCTGCACTACCACGTGTCGTTCAAAGAGAAGGGGCGTCGTACAGAAATCGAAGGGGCGCCTACTCAGAAATCGAAGAGGCGTATTCAAAGATCGAAGAGGCGCCACTATTTCAAAAAGCCGGATTTGCGGGATCAAAACGTTTGTCGACAAGGGTAAAAAGTACCAACACTTGCTATTATCTCTATATATGTCGACCTTCGTCTTTTATGGCAGGGCAAACCTGAAGAAAATGCCCAACTCTCCCTCACCTCTGAGGGCGCACTCCCAGCAAAGCCTTTCGAAATACTCAATTTTTTCTTCCCCAAAGATGATACCAGATGCCTGGAGTACAGATGACCCAGGAGGAAGCAGCACAACAAATACATGTGCTGATTCATTCACCGCTTCTTCAAAAGCAAAGGTATCTCATATCATCAAGGTCAAAAGCAAAAGTATCTCATATCATGCTCTTTCCCTGTCTTTTTCTTTGTCCTTGTTCTTACTTGCATGGCAAAGTAAAAGAAGCAATCAGCCGGCACTTGGAGCCAGGCTTCCAATCTAGAGCCGACTGCCTGGAATCTATTCCTGATTGCTTACCTAGCGTTGCTCTCGAGTAGTCATCTTCAACGGTTGATACACTTCCAGAGAAGGGACCACTCCTGGAAAGATTGAACAAAGAAACAGATAAAAGGGGTAAGCTCAGACCTTCGGGGGAGACCAAAAGAACCATCATGCTGCCCAGTTCAAGAAGTAGCACAAAGGAAAATCAACGATGGGCAGAAACCAGTTAAAGAGTAAGCCTGTGGAATCACAAAGATCAAAGCCTCAATGCAATCACCAAGGAGAAGAGGGAATTTACACTCCATAACCAGATTTGCGTCCCTAAACTCTTCTCTTTGTTAATTACATTCTGCCATGTTTAATATGTTTAGTTGCTTTTTGTGTGTTTACTTATGTTTTGTGCGAATCAATGCTTAAAACATTGAGGACAATGTTTGATTTAAGTGTGGGGGGGTAACTAAAGTGTTTTGATGCAAATTCGTAGGGTTTTATCCACCATAACTTCAAATGTTGTTCCTTGCTGTTTTAAGGTGTTTTTAAGTTGTTTTAGAGTGTTTTAGTGTGTTTTGTTTTATAATTCGAAAATCCCATAAAAATTTGAAAAATTGTTTTGAAAAACCCAAAAAGAGTTGTTTTAAGAGTCGTTTTTGTGTGTTTGTGTCTTAGGGTACCTTCCAACACAATGATAAGGATTTGGTTTATAATTGCATGACGGTTAGAAAGAGTTATAAACATAGAGAAAAGTTTGATTTACTCTTGGTATATGCTTGGTTATGGTTATAATGTATGACTTCACATGCAATCATAAAAGAAAAATTCGTTTTTGTAACATGCTTGAAGGAAGAAACTCAAACAAACGCTACATCCCTGTGAGACTCGAGCCATTACTTTCTTTGGAGAGTTATTTTCTGTGATTCTTTATTTTCTAAAGTTGTTGCATGATCTCATTATTCCTTGCTTGGTTGCTACTTAGAATGCAATTGTATCATGATAGAACTAAATGCTAGAACTCATGCCCATTTCATTCAAAGCATGTTATTGATTTGCATAACACATATTCAAGAAGAAGTTGTGTAGTGACCACCACCATAGCCAAATAGCCTTACTTCCCATACTTCGTATATGTTGTAAGTTTTAACCCCGTTGAGCCTTGTTTAGCCTTTATTCTTTGTTTACCCACATTTTCCTCACCTAGCCTAGTTTAGGACAATCCCCACCCTTGTTCTTAAAAGATAGTGAGCATGACTTAATTGAATTCCTTTTGAGTTACATTATGAAAGAAAATGAGTGTGGGGGAGTAAAAGTTTGTTCTTACGTTTATATGTATGTTTTGAGATTCAAAAGAAAAAGAAGAAAAAAAAAAAAAAAAAAAAAAAAAAAAAAAAAAAAAAAAAAAGGAGTGAAAATAAGTAAGAATGAACTCACGAGCGTTGATGGTTGAAGAAAGGGTCCAAAAAGTTGAATATGGCCCTAAGTTTTGTGTGATTTTCCCTTGGGTGTTCAAAGTTGACTTCTGCGTTCTTAAGGGAATTCTAAGTGCCTAATTCAATACTTTGCTCACTATTGCTTTAAGAATGTTTGTTTATCCTTCACCTTTCATTGTTAGCCAATACCCTAGCCCCGTTACTACCCTTTGACTTCTATATTGAGTGTTATGTATTTCAATTGTGGAGTTTGAACTTGGTATGAGCTTATGGTGTCACTGGTTCTCGCGTCTAAGTAGTAGCATTCCATTCATGAGATCATATCTAAACATGCTTATTAACTCCAGAAAATGCTTTCCTTATTATAACATATGTGAGTGTTCGTCTACATGTTTACATCAATCTTCTCACATATACCTAGTGTAGGGTGTGTAGTCAGAAAATCTGTGTGAAAAACGAGAGTACATCTAGTAAGAAATTGAGGGAATTCTCTAAAGGCATGTTACTACATTTGAAATGTGTTTTAATTGCTTAATTGTGAACTAGTATGTGGTGACTATGATTAAGAATGTACTTAAGTGTAAAGATGGCTCAAATCTGTGAGAATAATGATTTTTAACTTGTCATGTGCATTGGAAGTCCCTGATACGATTGTTGAAAGGTGTAGGTTGTGTTTTGTTCTTTTTGTTTTGTTTTTCTGTTTTGCTCGAGGACTAGCAAAAGCTAAGTGTGGGGGTATTTGATAGGAGCATATTTATGCGACTTAAATGGCTTGTTCTCGTACATTTACGTTATGTTTCTTTAGTTATTTTAGTACTTTAAGCTATTTTCGTGTGTTTGTAGGTCCAAAGGGCTAAAGGAGCAAAAAGATGCATTTTGGAGACTTTTGGAGCACTTTTGGGCTAAGGACGGATAGCTTATGCTTGAAGCCAAAGTGTTGGACGAAATTGAAGACCTAATTGGAGCCAAAGTGTTGGAACCTTGTTCTCTTTAGTTTTAGGACATTTAAACCTTTCCTAATCCCAATCATGCCATGCATAACACACATCCATTCTAACACATTGTCATTGCACATGCATTTCCTTCATTAGTTAACCCACATGCACTTATCACTTATCATCACCACATATCATATCACTTAATCACTTATCACTTATCATCACCACTTAACCACTTATCATATCATAACCACATATCATATCACTTATCACTTATCACTTAACATATCATCCACCTACTTCACCTACAACATCCACCTACTTCACCTACAAATGACATAGCCATATGTTCCCTCCACTACTCTTATAAATACCCTTGCATTCATTCATTCATGGAGATCTCATTTCATACACAACACATTACAAACACATTCTCCCTTCCCTAGCCGTGAGCTTCCCATCCATTCCCTTATAATCCAAACACCACTCCTCATCCATTTCCATAATCCCCCAAACCTCACCTTAGACCTTGTGCTACAACAACGAGGAAGATAAGAGGGCCTAAACGTTCATACAATTCAAGTGTGAGTTGTTGGAATGTTTAGGTGTTTCTTTGATTTCAAAGTTTAAATTTAATTCTCTTTGTTTTGTACGTATGAGGAATGGAAGAGAAGAGTGCCTAAACGTTCATACAATTCAAGTTTGAGTTGTTGGAATGTTTAGGTGTTTCTTTGATTTCAAAGTTATGAGGAACTAAACCCCCTTTAGCTAGGGGGTGATTCGAAATATATGTTTATGCTTGCATTTTGATTTGATTAATTCTAATTGCGTTTCATAAGTTGTGGTTCAATTTGTTTAACCGTTTGATTGATAACTTATTTATGAATGTTTATTAAGAATGCGCGCTTAATTTTCATGCATCAATATGACGCTAGAATATAAGTGAGTTTCACCTAATAGTTACGAACTTATATTCACAAGTAGTGGAGGTTGCTTATAAACAATCGCGTTAAATAAATTCTTGGCATAAGTTTCATGCGTAGTCCATAGTAACGAATGCCTCGTCAACACTTAAAGTTTTCATGATGCTTAATGATCTTTGATTGTATCTTTATTGTGCTTTTCACGTAAAGGACTTTTGGAGAATGTTGTGAATTGCGTTGCGCTAACCCATCCAATTCATTAACTTAAGGAAAACTTGACGGTTAATTTAAGCGGACCTAATTGACCCGGGGCGTTGAGAATTAATGATTTGTTGAAATGCAATTGGAAATCGTTTTATTATGCAAGTATAACATATGTGGAGATGAACCCCGTAGCTAACTTTCCATCCATTTGTTCTTTCTTTTCTTGTTTCTGTTTTCATGTTTAATTTAACTTGTTATTCAATTATGTTAAACATGTGAAACTAATTTCTTTTTAGTTAGAGGCGAATTTGAAGCCATGGACATATGTTGGTTATGATTTGATTTACTCCAGTTATGAATTCATGAACTTTAGATGTGGGTTACTTTTCTGTTTTGATTAAGAACTTGTTTATGTATGTGGGTTGAGGGTCGACACTTAATTTGCATGCCTAAGACTTGATGCTAGGATATAAGGGAATTTCACCTAATCGTTATGAACTTATATTCATGAGTAGTAAAAATCGCTAGTCACGATTGTGTTTAGTAAACCCTAGGCTGGATTAACATGCGTATTCCATAGTTATGAATGCCTAGTCAATGTTTATGATTTCCGTTGAACTTAATGATCTTTGTTGAATGTCTCTATCATGCGTATTCCATGTGAGAGACTTTGATTAGGAATAATTTGGTTGTAATGCGTATCCCATTCAATCCAATGAATCTAGGGAAATCTGAAGGTTAATTTAAGCGGACCTAATTAACTTGGAGCATTGTCATTCATCGTTTGTTGAAGTCATAACTGGGAGTCAAATTATATGCTTATGTTCATGTGTGGATAAGGAACCCTCTAACTAGTTTTTCTTCATTCTATTCCATCAATTTCGTTTGTACAATCTGTTTTATTTCCAAGTTTCTATTTTAGTTTAATTTCGTCCAAAACCAATCCCCCATTTATTTTAAAGTGTTAGATTAGTTAGAAATACATTTATTTTGTGTTTTTACGTTTTTTTGAGTCAAATCTAAGTGATTAACAATCCCTCCTAATCCCCGGTCCAGAACGATCCCTACTTATACATATACTACAATTTGACGAAAAGAGGGTTTAATTTGTGTGCGTATAAATCTCGCACCAATACCCTAGCATCATGTTTATGCATGCAAATTAAGCGTGCACTCTCAATTCATATACATAAGCAAGTTTTAATTAAAACAGATAAGCAAATTGAATTCATCATTCATGAAATCACAACTAAAAGTAATCAAATCATCATGCAAATATAACCATGGTTTCGAAATTCCCCCCTAGCCAAAGGGGGGATTAGTTCCTCATGCTTGCACAACAAAAAGTATTGAACTTAAACATGGAAATCATAAGAAAGAATACACCTAAATGCTCAGCAATTCCAATATGGATTCGATGCACAGATTGCTCCTCTTCCTCCTCCTTGCTGCGGCACAATGTTAGGGTGATGGAATTGGTGGTTTTGGATGGTGTTTTCTAGTATGGAGGGATGGAGGATGGTTGATTATGGTGGGAAGGGTGCAGCAGAGATGTATGGATGTGTAGGGAGGTCTATGGAGGCTTAGAATGGAGAATGGAGGTGCGGCACAAGGGTTTCTGAATAGCATAAGGGGGTGGTACGAATTTGTGGCTGAAAATATGTTTATATAGTCCTAGGGTTTATTAGATTAGGGTTTACTTAGCAGATTTGGTGGATTAGAGCCCTAGAATTCAGCCATGGGTTGTCAAATCCACCTAGGAAGAGGTTTTTGGCCCACATAGTTTTATAAAACGAATTGTATACCCAAATCCACAAGGATTAGGCCTTGGAAATCAGAATCCCAAAGGGATTGGGCCTAGGGAGGTGCGGCTGACTTAGGGGAGAGGGTTGCTTGGCTTGCAAGGCAAGCCAAAGCCTTCTAGAAAGGTTTGGGCGCCACTTTTCTAGGGTTTCTAGAAAGAATAGGTTTTGTGGCAGATTTGGGCCTTCTAGACTAGGATGCTTCTAGAAATAGGTTCTAGAATGATCCATTTAAGTCCCCATGTAATTAGGAGTAAGACATGATAAGGTTTGGATAGGATAAGATGAGATAAGGTTTGGATAATGTTTTGGATAATTGGATAATGTTGGATAAGGTTGGATAATGTTTAGATAATGTTTTGGATAAGGTTTCCTCTTTTGAGCTCCTTCCTTATCCACTTTGTCCTTAGCTTAGTTCCTTCCTCTTCTTATCACATATCTAGCCTCTTGAAGTTCAAATTCGTCCATCCATGTTAGCCCATATGCAAGCTATCCCCATAGTGTCCAAAATAGCTCCAAAATGCACCAAAATGCACTTTCTTGATACTTTGACCCATAGGACCTACAAACACACGAAATTGAGTTGTAATACGACATTAACTAAGAAATAATAGCACAAATGCACAAGAATAAGGTAGTTAAGTCGCCTAAATATGCTCCTATCAAGTATGGTAGTGCTAGAGAGAGGGGAGGAATTTCTGGCGTGAATGAATGTGTATGAGAGATGGTTTTCTGAAATGGAAGAGTGTGTTGTTTGTGGCTGCAATGCATGCTTATTTATAGGTGAAATGGGGGGAACATGATGACTAGGAATTAGGTGGAAAGCTGAAATGGTGATGGGAGATGCATGTGGCTGTTTGTGCATGTGATTAAAGGGTGGAAATGCATGTGCTTTGACAGAAATGAAAGGGAATGCACGGTTTTGGTTGATTTCTGGTGGTTGTGAGGTGGAAATCTAGGTGGAAATGCATGTGGATTAAAGCTATGTGAATGATTAAGGTGAATGTGCATGAGTGCATGTGAAATCTGCCAAGATGCATGTGTTATGAAGTGGATTTTCTGCAAAGGCAAGGTGAATGTGCATGTGATTAAATTAAAAGATGGAATGCATGTGAAAGGTTGGAGATTGAATGTGTGTTGGTGTGATTGAATGATTAAAGTGCATGTGGCTGATTTATGAAGGGGAAATGCAAAGGGAAAATCTGGAAATGGGATAGGAGCCACGGCATTGTGTGGTGTTTGTTTGAATGTTTGCAATGATGAAATGGATGGGAGTGGTTTGATGAATGAGTGGATGGAATGATGAAAGAATAAAGGGAATGATGAAAGGGGAACAAGTGCATGTGGCTGCAATGATGGTGAAAGAATGTGTGGATGCATGGTTGTGTTGGTGATGAATGTGAACTCTTTGTTCTTCATTTTCATTCCTTTGGTCTTCAATTTCGTCCATCTTCTTGGCTTTAAGCATATGCAATCCATTCCAATCTCTAATTTGCTCCAAAAGGCTCCGAAAGGCATCCTTTTGCATCCTTAGCCATATGAACCTATAAACACACGAAAATGACTTTAAACACTAAATTAAGTAAGAAAACACAACATAAATGCATAAGAACTAGCTAACTAAGGCGCATAAATATGCTTCTATCAAATTCCCCCACACTTAGCTTTTGCTAGTCCTCGAGCAAAACAAAGAAACAAAACATAACCTAAACCTTCCAACGTTCACCTCAGGGATTTCCAATGGTACATGACATGTTAAAAATCATCATCCCCACAGATTTGAGTCATCTTTACAATTGAGAACATACTTAATCATAGTCACCACTTACTAGTTCACAATTAATCGATTAAAAGAATGTTTTGAATGTAGTAACATGCCTTAGAGAATTTGCTCAATCCTTACAAGATATGCACTCAATTTTCACTCAGATTTTCTAACTACACACCCTATACTAGTTATATGTGAGAAGATTGATGTAAATATGAAAACGAATGCTCACATATACGTATAACAAAGAACGCAATTTATGGAGTTAATAAGCATGTTTAGAAATGATCTCATGAATGGAATGCTACTACTTAGATGCGAGAACCAATGACCATATGCTCATACCAAATTCAAACTCCACAAATTGAAACACATAACACTCAAGAATGAAGTCAAGGGTTGTAACGGGGCTTGGGGTAGTGGTTAACAAAGAAAAGATAAGGAGAACAAGCGTTCTTTAAGTAATAGTAAGCAAAGTAGTGTACTTAAGACTTAGAATTCATTTAGATTGCAGAAATTAACTTTAAAACACAAGGGGAAGACTTAGACAACTCCTTAGGGCCGAATTCATTGTTTTGGACCCTTACTTCAACAAACAATACTTTGGAATTCTTTTTCACAACTTTTCAACTCTTTTTCATACTTTTCACGCCTTTTTTTTTTTTCTTTTTCTTTTCTTTCATGCCGTGCCTATGGCACACAAATTCTCACACAAGAACACTTCCCCCACACTTGTTTTCTGCCAACATAAATCGAAAGAAATTCAATTTGAATCATGCTTTACTAAGCTTTAAGAACAAGGGTGTGGATGGTCCTAATCTAGGCTAGGTGAGGATAATGTGGGTTAACTTAAACATAAAATGACATGGGATACACGGCAATATGGCTAAGGTGGTGGTCACTACACAACTTCATCTTGAATCTGTGTTATGCAAATCAATAACATGCTTTGAATGAAATGGGCATGAGTTCTAGCATTTGGAACTAAATGATGAAACGCCTCTAAGTAGTAACCAAGCAAAGAATAATGAGATCATGCAACGACTTAGAAAACAAAAATGCACAGATTCTAACTCTCCAAATAAACGTTTAGGCTCAAGTCTCACAAGGTTGTAGCGTTAATTTGAGTTCCTTCCTTTAAGCATGTTACAAAAACTGATTTTTTATTTTTTTATTTTTTTATTTTTTTTTTATGATTGCATGTGAAGTCATAAGTTATAACCACAACCAAGCATACACAAAGAGTAAATCAAACTTTCATCCATGTTAATCACTCTCTTTAACAGCCATGTAATTACAAACCGAATCCTCATCATTGTGTTGGAAGGTACCCTAAAACAAAAACAAACACACAAAAACACTTTGAAAACAACTCTTTTTGGGTTTTTAAAACAAATTTTTCAAATTTTTATGTGATTTTCGGATTTTTACTTCAAAACACACTAAAACACACCAAAACTGCTTAAAAACACTTAAAAACAGCAAGGAACAAGTCTATAAGTAAAGGGTGATAAAATCCCATGAATTTGCATCAAAAACACTTAGTTACCCCCCCACACTTAAATCAAACATTGTCCTCAATGTTTCAAGCATAAAATCACACAAAACACAAAGAAACACACAAACAGCAAGTAAAACAACTAAATAGGCAGATTCGAAATAAACAACAAAGTGAAGGGTTTAGGAACGCAAATCTGGAATTGGAGTGATTCCTTGAGCTTCCTTTGTTGAATTGCATGGGTTGCCTCCCAAGTAGCGCTTTCTTTAACGTCTTGCAGCCGGACGAAGACACGTTCATGCTCCATTGGAGCCCACGGCATGGAGTGGGATCTCCTCCACGACATGCTCCACAAAGTTCTCATAGTATGGCTTCAATCTATGTCCGTTCACCTTGAACTCGTGGCCACTTTTTAAGCTTTGGACTTGGACTGCACCATGAGAAAAAACATTAGTAACAACAAGAGGTCCAATCCATTTAGAACGTAACTTACCAGGGAATAACCGAAGTCTTGAATCAAAAAGCAACACTTTCTGCCCCTTGGAGAACGTTTTGGTACGAAGCATCTTATCATGATAAGCCTTCGTCTTGTCCTTGTAGATGCGAGCATTCTCGTAAGCCTCGTTCCTAATCTCCTCAAGTTCATCTAATTGGAGCTTCCTATGAACTCCAGCAGCGTCTATGTCCAAATTGAAGGTTTTCACAGCCCAATGTGCCTTGTGCTCTAACTCAACGGGCAAATGACATGGCTTACCATATATAAGCCGAAAAGGTGACATGCCAAGGGGAGTTTTGTAAGCCGTACGATAGGCCCACAATGCATCGTCCAAGCGCAAACTCCAATCTCTTCTTGAGGGTCCCACGGTTTTCTCTAGGACTTGTTTGATCTCCCTATTTGAAACCTCCGCTTGCCCATTAGTTTGAGGGTGATAAGGTGTGGAAACCTTATGAGTAACGTTGTACTTCTTGAGCAAAGCTTCAATGGTGCGGTTACGAAAGTGAGAACCCCCATCACTAATTAAAACTCGTGGCATCCCAAACCTAGCAAAAATATTAGATTTCACAAAATCTGCAACAACCTTAGAATCGTTAGTACGGGTGGCTTTGGCTTCCACCCATTTGGAAACATAATCGACAGCTAGCAAGATATAAGTGAAACCAAAAGATGGAGGGAAGGGGCCCATGAAATCAATACCCCACACATCAAAAATTTCCACAAATGAGAGAGATTGTTGTGGCATTTGGTCCTTAGGCCCTATGTTACCTGTTCTTTGACACTTATCGCATGTTAAACAAAACATTTTAGCATCTTTAAAGAGATTAGGCCAATAAAATCCAGATTGTAACACCTTTAGGGCTGTCCTTTGGGTGCCAAAATGTCCCCCACATGCATAAGTATGGCAGAATGTAAGAATGGAATTAAATTCAGATTCGGGCACACATCTACGCACAATCTGATCTGGGCAGAATTTCCATAAATATGGATCATCCCAAACATAAAAACGTGCATCATGAACAAGTTTATCACGTTGGAACTTGTTTAGGGTACTAGGAACTTGCTTAGACACCAAGAAATTGACCAAATCGGCATACCAAGGGGTTCTTACCTCAATGGACAGAAGTTGCTCATCCGGAAACGTTTCTAAAATGGGGGTGGACTCTTCCTCACGCACCATTCTACTTAGGTGGTCAGCCACCACGTTTTCACACCCTTTCTTGTCTCGGATTTCAAGATCGAACTCTTGAAGTAGGAGCATCCAACGAATGAGTCTTGGCTTAGCCTCCTTTTTGGTGAGAAGATACTTCAAGGCTGCATGGTCAGTGAAAACAATTACTTTAGTACCAAGAAGATATGATCTAAACTTATCTAAAGCAAATACAACCGCCAAGAGTTCTTTTTCGGTTGTAGAATAATTCAATTGAGCATCATTTAAAGTGCGGGAAGCATAATAAATAACATGTGACTGTTTATTTTTCCTTTGACCCAAAACAGCCCCAAGTGCATAATCCGAGGCATCACACATCAATTCAAATGGAATGGACCAATCCGGGGGAGTTATGATGGGTGCCGTGGTTAGGAGCTCTTTGAGATGCTTGAATGACTTCTCGCATGCCTCGTTGAACTCAAAAGACACATCTTTTTGGAGGAGGCGGCATAGGGGTTGTGCAATCTTGGAAAAGTCCTTGATAAATCGTCTATAGAATCCTGCATGACCAAGAAAAGAACGAACCTCTCTAACCGAAGTAGGAGAGGGTAAGTAGCGTACAAGATCTACTTTAGACTTATCAACTTCAATTCCTTTTTCAGAGATTATATGACCCAAAACAATACCTTGTTTAACCATAAAGTGACATTTTTCCCAATTTAAAACAAGATTTGTTTCAACACAACGTTTCAAGATTAAAGTGAGATTATCCAAACAATGATCAAATGAATCACCAAAAACACTAAAGTCGTCCATGAATATCTCAATAATCTTCTCAACATAATCAGAAAATATGCTTACCATACACCTTTGAAACGTGGCAGGAGCATTACACAAGCCAAATGGCATGCGTCGATATGCAAACGTTCCAAAGGGACAAGTAAAAGTGGTCTTTTCTTGATCATCCGGAGCAATGACAATTTGGTTATAACCGGAATAACCATCAAGAAAACAATAAAAGGAATGACCTGCTAACCTTTCCAACATTTGATCTAGGAACGGCAATGGGAAGTGGTCCTTCCTTGTGGTGGAATTTATCTTCCTATAATCAATGCATACCCGCCAACCGGTTTGAATTCTCATAGGCACAAGCTCATTCTCGGAATTCTCCACAACCGTTACCCCAGATTTCTTAGGCACACATTGGATAGGTGAAACCCAACGACTATCGGAGATAGGATAAATAACTCCACAATCTAGAAGTTTAATTATCTCCTTTTTCACAACTTCCATCATCGGAGGGTTAAGACGGCGTTGAGCCTCTCTAGTTGGTTTGGCCCCCTCCTCAAGAAATATGTGATGCATACAAGTTGTAGGGCTTATACCTTTAATATCGGCCAATGTCCAACCTAGGGCAGATTTGTACTCCTTCAATACACGAACTAATTTCTCCTCCTCTTGTGCCGTGAGGGAGGAAGAGATGATGGCAGGTAGTGTCTCGTTTTCCCCCAAGAAAATGTACTTCAAATGACTTGGTAAAGGTTTGAGTTCAAGAATAGGTCCCTGAATTATGGATGGAAGCAATTTGTTAGTCGAAATGGGAATGGACTCACGGTTAGGAAACTTTCCCTCATGTTTAGGTAATGACTCAAGGGCAGCAACTACTTCAAGGAATTCCTCACTAGGAGGCACGGCATAGGTTTGTTCAAGTGTGCCGTGGGTTTGCATATAGCTTGCCTCCTTGGTTTTGACTTCTACACCTCTTGTAATGACCTTTTCAAGTGCATCGTCATTCAAATCTTCAAGATATCCCTGCGCCAAAGAGTCAACAATATCAATAGAGAAACATGAATGATCTTCACTAGGATACTTAATGGAATCAGAAAGATTGAAATTAACCACTTCCCCATCAAATTCCATGGACAAAGTTCCATTAAACACGTCAATCTTAGTACGGGCCGTCTTCATGAATGGCCTTCCAAGTAGAATGGGCAGCGAGGGTGCATGATCCGATTCATCCATCTCAAGAACATAGAAATCCGCCGGAAAGATCAAATGATTAACCTGCACTAAAACATCTTCCAAAACTCCTTTTGGATAAGCATTAGATCTATCGGCCAATTGTATGATAACACCATCATTTTTCAACACTCCTAGGTTCATAGATGCATAAATGGAATATGGCATAACATTTATAGAAGCACCTAAATCAAGCATGGCAGATTCAAATCTAGTGTTACCAATGACACAAGGAATGGTAAAACTACCCGGATCTTTGTATTTGGGAGGTAGTTTGCGTTGCAAGATGGCGGACACATTCTCACCTACCTTCACCACTTCCTTGGTCGAAATCCTCTTCCTAGTGATGCAAAGCTCTTTTAAGAACTTGGCATACTTAGGGACTTGCTTGATTGCATCAAGGAGCGGAATGTTGACTTGAACTTTCCTAAAGGTTTCCAAAATGTCCTTTTCACTCTCCTCCTTCTTTGATTGCCTAAACCTGCTAGGAAAGGGCACGTTTAGTGGAATAGAACTTGACAAGGTCGAATTTGGACTTACCTTAGGCATGTTGGACGGTTTTGGCACAATAGGGGGCTGCGGCAAAGATTCTTTCACCCTTGCCGTGGCCTTTATTCCTTGTTCCTCCTCTTCTTGCAGCAACACGTCCTCTTCTTGACTTGTTTTGGACGTGCTTGGGGTGGTTCCGACCTCCTTACCACTTCTCAACATGATTGCCTTGGCAGATTCGAATCCTCCCCTTGGATTGACAATGGTTGAGCTAGGGAGCTTGCCTTTGTCTCGGAATTGTCCTACAAATTCCGCAATCTGCCCAATTTGTTTCTCCAAGTGATCCACCCTTTTGTCTTGGTTTTGCATGGCTTTGGTTTGATCCTCTTGCCCCTGAGACAAATTGGTAAGTAATTTAAGAAGTGTTTCATTTCCCAACGACGTACCTTGATTGTTTTGGGCAGGTTGTGCTTGGTTTGGATTGGGGCCGAATGGCTTGGTGTAGAACCCCGGGGGTTGTTGTCTAAAGCCTCCTTGTTGTTGAGGTTGTTGAGGTTCCCTCCACTTGAAGTTTGGATGGTCTCTCCAACCCGGATTGTATGTGTTGGAATATGGATCATTCCTTGGTTGATTGTGGCTCGGAAATCCAATAGCATTTGCACTCTCCCATCCCCCATTCTCAATCAATTGTGGGCATTTTTCCGAAGGGTGTCCTTGGATAGAACATACACCACATACAATCGGTCCTTGTATCTTCATTCCTTCGGCCATTTGAGACACAATAGAAGTAAGATTAGCTAATTGAGTTTGAAGGTCGGATTGAGAACTTACCTCATTCACTTGTTGCCGTGGGGGGTCCCTTTGCCCAAGTCCTTCATATTGTTGTGCATTTAGAGCACGGTTTGCGATTAGGGTCTTGGCTGCCATAGGAGTTTTGTCCACCAATGCACCTCCCGCCGAAGCATCGAGCATTTGCCTTTCAATGGGAAGAAGGCCCTCATAGAAATATTGAAGGAGAAGCTCCTCCTTCATTTGATGTTGAGGACATGATGCAACAAGGGCTTTAAAACGCTCGTAGTATGCCGGAAAAGTTTCTCCTTGACTTTGTTGGATTCCGCTAATTTTCTTCCTCAAGAGAATGACTCTTGAAGTAGGGAAGAACTTCTCCAAGAACGCTCTCTTCATGCTCTCCCAAGAAGTAACGGTTGATAGGAGCATATTTATGCGACTTAAATGGCTTGTTCTCGTACATTTACGTTATGTTTCTTTAGTTATTTTAGTACTTTAAGCTATTTTCGTGTGTTTGTAGGTCCAAAGGGCTAAAGGAGCAAAAAGATGCATTTTGGAGACTTTTGGAGCACTTTTGGGCTAAGGACGGATAGCTTATGCTTGAAGCCAAAGTGTTGGACGAAATTGAAGACCTAATTGGAGCCAAAGTGTTGGAACCTTGTTCTCTTTAGTTTTAGGACATTTAAACCTTTCCTAATCCCAATCATGCCATGCATAACACACATCCATTCTAACACATTGTCATTGCACATGCATTTCCTTCATTAGTTAACCCACATGCACTTATCACTTATCATCACCACATATCATATCACTTAATCACTTATCACTTATCATCACCACTTAACCACTTATCATATCATAACCACATATCATATCACTTATCACTTATCACTTAACATATCATCCACCTACTTCACCTACAACATCCACCTACTTCACCTACAACATCCACTTCACCTACAACATCCACCTACTTCACCTACAACATCCACCTACTTCACCTACAAATGACATAGCCATATGTTCCCTCCACTACTCCTATAAATACCCTTGCATTCATTCATTCATGGACATTCCATTTCATACACAACACATTACAAACACATTCTCCCTTCCCTAGCCGTGAGCTTCCCATCTCTCCCCTTATAATCCAAACACCATTTTTCCATTTCCCTTCCACTTCTACACCACTCCTCATCCATTTCCATAATCCCCCAAACCTCACCTTAGACCTTGTGCTACAACAACGAGGAAGAGAAGAGTGCCTAAACGTTCATACAATTCAAATTTGAGTTGTTGGAATGTTTAGGTGTTTCTTTGATTTCAAAGTTTAAATTCAATTCTCTTTGTTTTGTACGTATGAGGAATGGAAGAGAAGAGTGCCTAAACGTTCATACAATTCAAGTTTGAGTTGTTGGAATGTTTAGGTGTTTCTTTAATTTCAAAGTTATGAGGAAATAAACCCCCCTTTAGCTAGGGGGTGATTCGAAACTATGTTTATATTTGCAATATGAATTGATTAACTTTCGTTGGAATTTCATAAGTTGTGGATTCAATTTGTTTAACCGTTTGATTGATAACTTATTTATGAATGTTTATTAAGAATGCGCGCTTAATTTTCATGCATAAATATGACGCTAGAATATAAGTGAATTTCACCTAATCGTTATGAACTTATATTCACAAGTAGTGGAGGTTGCTTATAAACAATCGCGTTAAATGAATTCTTGGCACTAGTTTCATGCTTTTCATAGTAACGAATGCCTCGTCAACACTTATAGTTTTCATGATACTTAATGATCTTTGATTGTATCTTTATTGTGCTTTTCACGTAAAGGACTTTTGGAGAATGTGGTGAATTGCGTTGCGCTAACCCATCCAATTCATTAACTTAAGGAGAACTTGACGGTTAATTTAAGCGGACCTAATTAACCCGGGGTGTTGAGTTTCATAATTTATCGAAAGACCAACTGAGAATCAATATTGTATGCAAGTGTAACATGTGTGGAGAAGAACCCCTTGGCTATTCCATCATCCATTCAAATCCATCACATTCATATTTACATTCTGTTTTAATTGCAATTTGTTCATTTAGTTTAATTTTGTCAAAACCTAAATCCCCCTTTACTTTAATGTCAAATTAGTTAGAAATCAATTTAGTTTGTGTTTTTAAGAGTTTTGAGTCTTTTGAACTTGTTTGAATCTTTTGGTTTGTTTTAGTGTTTTAAGCATTTAGTTTTGTATTCTTTGAGTCTAGTTTAGTGTTTTAAACTTTATTTTACGTTTTTGAGTCAAATCCAAGTAATTAACAATCCCTCCTAATCCCCGGTCCAGAATGATCCCTACTTACACTTATACTACAATTTGACAAAAAGAGGGTTTAATTTGTGCGCGTATAAATCTCGCATCAAATTTTGGCGCCGTTGCCGGGGATTAGCAACTTTGCTAATCCCTTGGTTCTTTTCTTTTTTTTTGGTTTAGTTGTTTTCGTTTTAGTTTCTAACTTAATGTTGTTTTCTTTGTTTGTTGTTACTTTTGATATTTGATTTAGTTCTCTTTCTTTGATTTTAGGTACTAGAGAAGTAAGATATGGATTTTGCTAGCATTCAAGCTCAATTGGCAAATCTTACTTCTAAATTGTCGCCGTATGCCGAAAGGACCACAATGCAGAGTGTCCCTACATTTGGTGCTTCATATAGGCAAGGATTTCAAGCCAATCAATGTCCACAAAGAGATTGGAGGGATCATTCAAACTCTATATGGTGGGAAGATCAACAAGTTCAACGTGAAGCATATTGGCAACCATATGAGGAGTTCTATTCAAGACCTATGCAGCCACCACAACTTCATATGCAATATGCTCAATTAAATTCAAGTTCGCCAATAGATTATAATCAAATTCTTAATGAAATAAATTCTTTGGCGCAGGGGTCACAAAATCAAGCCAAGGAGGCTCAACAAGAAGCATATTGGCAACCATATGAGGAGTTCAATACAACACCTATGCAGCCACCACAATCTCCCCCACAACAATTCCAATCAAGTTCAAGTATGTCCATGGATAATGATAAAAAATTTCAATTACTAACCTCTTTGGCGCAGGGGTCACAAAATCAAGCCAAGGAGTTGGGTAAATTGGACGAGCAATTTGGGCAGATTATGGAGTTCATGAAACAAATTCAAGAGCAAAGTGAACTCTCCAACTCAACTATTGAAAACTCGAAGGAAGATTTTGAAATCCATAATGCTATCATGTTGAGAAGTGACAAGGAGGTTGGAACGGACCCTCAACTATCAAAATCAAATCACAAGGAAGAGGAATACACCCAACCCACGGAAAGGGTGGAAACACCTTTACCGGAGGCACCTATTGCTCCTATGCCATCTAATACAGGTATGGTTGTTCCAAATTTCATTATTTTTAACCCCGTTCCAACAAGTATCCCTATTCCTTGCAGATTCATGACTTCCAAGGAAGAAGAAGGTGAAAAAGACATCTTGGAAGCTCTTTCAAAGGTGACAAGTAGGGAATGTCATGAATTCATCAAAAAGGACGTTCTTGAAACCACAAAATCCAAAGAAGTTAAATTTGATGACATTGGACAAGTCATAACCATCACTTGATATCTGGCCAAATCCAATATCCCTGAAATTTTCAAAGGAGTGGTGTTTGTCATTGAGTTCTTATCGGACAAAACAAGTAAGTTTTTTTTTCCAAATTCCATTAGATTTTATACTAACTTGCTATTTTTTTTGAATCAGGCACCTACACTAGAATTCAAACCACTGCCGGTTCACTTCAAGTATCACCTTCCATTCAAGGACCAATTCCATGCCGTTTGATTTTATTTATGTTAATAAAAAAAAAATAAAATAAAAAAAAAAAATAAAAAAAAATAAAAAAAAATAAAAAAAAAAAAAGATACTAAACATGGAGAAAGGTGGAGCTTCACAAAGGTTGTTTGCGTGAAGCCCCACTACGAGGCGTAGAAGCGGAAGGCATAGAAGCAGGAGGCATAGAAGCGGGAGGCATCGGAGCGGAAGCCATCGAAGCGGGAGGCATCGGAGCTAGAGCATTCCAGGCCTCAATACTTGGCCAAGCGCTGGAGGACCCAGGAAAAAGGTGCCTCTGGAGATAAGACGCAAGCCTTTGACGGTCACT